>NW_022196001.1:0-258438 GCF_008641045.1 Pistacia vera
TTTGTGTGATTGGATGCAATAGATGTGAAGGTGGGTGATGAACTCCTTGTTGATGGAGGAATGGTTAGGTTCGTAGTGACCGAGAAGATTGGTCCAGATGTCATCTGCTGCTGTACAGATCCTGGATTGTTGCTGCCTCGTGCTAACGTTACTTTCTGGAGGAATGGGAGTCTTGTACGAGAGCGTAATGCTATGCTGCCTACACTTTCTTCTAAGGTTGATGCTTTTGACCAACTGATTGTTTAGGGAAAATGTGGGAGACCCTTATGGAGGGAGACATTTAATAAATATGTAATAGATCCTCCCATAGGTCATGTGGTGCAAATGATTTGATTTTTGAGTTGTCTTGTGTTATGATCATTATTGGGAAAATTTACAGTGTTAAGATTTAAATTCTTGCAGGATTGGCTGGATATTGATTTTGGAATTGCAGAAGGCATTGATTTCATTGCAGTATCATTTGTCAAGTCAGCTGAAGTGATTAAGCATCTAAAGAGTTACATTGCTACACAATCTCCAGAAAGGTAAACTGTATATTTTTGTAGCACTTTAGTTGTATATTATAAGTGCATCATGTATTTCTTTTCTCAGCTCAAAACCTCAAGTACCTTGGTTAGCCAACTGTGCACCTTCAGCTATGATTATGGTTTCTAGAGATTGACATTGCAATGTAATCTAGTTTGCAAGCCAATTTACAAGAAATATAAACAGTTATAGTTATCATATTAAAGGATACCTGAAGATAGGCATGATATATGTGTAATTTTGCAACTTTTCTTACTAACTAGTAGCAAACTTTCAAATTTGCCAAAAAAGTATCTTAGATTCCAAACATTAGTTGGGAGAAACGTCTTTTATGATACTTCAGTTAAACCCAAGGAAGCATTCAATTTCTTGCATGCTCTTATTACTTTTTTTATTTGAAGAGTATGTTATCTTTACATTGTAGCATGGTTTATTGTTTATTATTATTCTTGTATATGTTGTTTCTTTGCTGCAAATATTATATTACATTGTAGGTTTCTTATGTCACTTTGTCTTTTATTAAATAAATTAAAACCATGATGTAAGTTAAATGATCAACTATATCCCCATCTTTGTCATTAAAGACATGTTGAATTCCCCTCACTCTCCTCCATCTTAAGGTTAGTCATATGTTGGCTATCTTGTCGCCATCCATTGTTCTCATGCTATTCTTTTCCATCCATCATATCCTTAACTACACTTATTTATTTTTTAAGAAAATTATATTAATTCGTAGCCCTATCCTTCATTGGTGCAAGGGGTTACCTCTTTTATGATGTAGTAATAAGTTTTTTTCTGTAACTTAACATTTGTGAGAGTTCTTTGTTTTATTCTTCCTTACATCATATGCTGTTCTATGTTTGTATTACAATTAATTTTGAAAAAAAAAAAACTCTTTTTCGGTTCTATGTGGATGAATTAGTTTCAAATAAGAAATGCTACAGATCGCAAATTTATGTAGTCTTATTATTAATTTATGGTTATTGTTGCATATTTGATTTTCTCATTTATTTCCAAATTGACTGAAGCACTTGCAAATTCTATTGAACTGTGATGACTATATCTGTCCAACCCTGCAGCAACATTGCCGTCATTGCCAAGATAGAGAGTATTGACTCTTTGAAACATTTGGAAGAGATCATTTCAGCATCAGATGGAGCTATGGTTGCCAGAGGTGATCTGGGTGCTCAGATACCATTGGAACAGGTCCCATCAGTTCAGAAAAGGATTGTTGAGCTTGGACGGAAGTTTAATAAACCTGTTATTGTTGCATCTCAACTGCTTGAATCCATGATTGAATATCCTATACCAACGAGAGCTGAAGTTGCTGATGTTTCTGAGGCAGTTGGACAGCAGGCAGATGCTTTAATGCTTTCTGGTGAATCAGCCATGGGTCAGTACCCTGAGAAGGCATTAGCTGTCCTTAGAAGTGTTAGTTTGAGAATTGAGAGGTGGTGGAGGGAGGAGAAGCACCATGCTGCTTTGGAACCTCTAATTATGGCATCTTCTGTTTGTGGTGGTGTTCCAGAAGAAATGTGTAATGCAGCTGTAAAAATGGGTAAGCACTCATCATCTTCACCTCTAAGCTATTTAAATCAATAATAACTTTTTATCTGCTAATTTCTTGCTTAGATTGGTCAGCAATAAATATGCTACAAAGAAACACCAAAACATCATGGGAAAGCATCAATTTATTTGACTTGCATCAATTTAGAGAAAAATCACAGAATTATTCAAAATTATTCTCTTCTTCTTTACTCATAGTTTTTTGGTTATTTATAATTCCTTATGTAATATGGCACTCATGGTAATCTTTCTTATTTCCTAAACCACTAAATGCATATGATTCTTTTTTATTTCATTGACCATATTGAACCTACTTATTATGTTGCTTTATGTGTATGACAACTGGCAAGAGTTATTTGAATATTCCTCTAGGTCTCTGACAATTAAATAAAAAAGTCATGTTAAACTTACAAAATATCTAAACTTTGTATCCGAAATGATATGAGGCTGAGTTAGTATATAATTTCAACACTTACCATATCATTTCTTCATTGATGTAGTGTGAGAAATCAATTGACGTATCACTTCTAATCTAAAATGGGATACATACTTTAGTATTATTGTTAAGTACAATTAGCCATGTGTAACATTAACTTCTAAGAATGCCGAGTCAAACCTTCTGGTGTTTTACTAGTTGATTGAGCAGAAACTATGTCCCAATACTTCTAAAAATTGGACAAACTGGTATTAAGGTTTGATAATACAGATAAGATTTTCTCAGATTTTGTGTACGCTTACTTTTGTTTTACTTTGAAAGTTCTAATTTATGATGCTTTGGTCGTTGTATTAATTATCTGGCATGAATGTTTTCCCATGTTTTTCAGCCAATAAACTGAAAGCAGATGCACTTTTTGTTTACACAAAAACGGGACACATGGCATCTCTACTGTCCCGTAGTCGACCTGATTGCCCAATCTTTGCATTTACTACAATGCCATCCGTGCGAAGGCGCTTGAACTTGCAGTGGGGCTTGATGCCTTTCTCCCTCAGTTTGTCTGATGACATGGAGAGCAACCTCAACAGAGCTTTCTCCTTGCTTAAAGCAAGAGGGATGATCAATTCTGGTGGCCTTATCATTGTTGTCTCTGATAAGTTGCGATCGATTCAAGTGATTAATGTTCCCTGAACCAGAACATCTCCTGCATTCTACTTAAACGGTCGTTATACTCTTCTTTGTCAGTTTACATTTAAAGTTGGCACATGTCGTATGTTCATTCATTTAGGTTAGCAAGTCATTCATATTTTGGCAGGGTAAAAGGAATCACCCCTGTCAGGAGTTAATTCTTTCTCAGCCTCAACATGGCGTGTACCATGAGAGTGATGAGCAGGAGCAATAATTCTCTCTGTGTTCCTTTGCTGTAACACTATTTGCTTAGAAGTTCATATTAGTGGGAGATATATTAGAAGCTCATATCTATTATTTTAGAAAGGGGAAGTGAATATTTAGAATCAATGACAATAGGGTTTTCAAGTATAGTACATTTTGCTGTAACAACAACTTGAACTTTGCGGGTACCGGTGTTGATACCGGTATCTTTTGATTTTCTTAATTTGCCATGGTTATATATTTATATACATTTTTCTTGTGTATTTCTGATATTGATGATCACATTGGTGGAATAAAAAACATAGTATCAGTATATTTGCCCTTTAATAATTTATCGTACCCAGTTGATGGAACCTGACCTGCAAAATGCAAATAATATTCTAGTGGTGGTGGTGGCCCAGGAAATCTTCAAGATGTTCAAATCTTGATCCTCGTCCTATACAAGAAAGCCCCTTTACTGCAACCAAAAGTTCCAATGCAAACAACCATCAGCATGTTAAATCTCCGTACATGTTTGTTCCCTTCCGGAATTGTATGGTTCACCGAGAAAAAAAGCATTTAACCCTTCAAAAAAGTATAGTAAATTTTGTAAGAATTATATTTGATCAAATTTCTTTTTTTTTTTTCTTTTTTTTTTGTTAATGGGTGTGTTCGGGTTAGTTTGTACGTATTTCGACTAATCTTCTGAAGTTTTGAAGTTAACAACTAGATAAACTTTCTAATGACTACTTATTAACAATCAAGGGTTAATGATCAAGTAAACCCTCAAATTGTCACCTATTAATAACCAATAAAATCGAATTTAAGACCTTTTAAGTAATATATTTCAGAGTCCTTATTGTCTTACCTGGTCACTCGAGAGGTGGTTTGTATCAAATGTTGTTGCATGATGGCATTTGACTTTGCTAGTGAAGCTATCATGGAGTTGGAAAAATAAAAAACATAAACCAAAGATTCCGTAAACCAGAATTCAAAAGAGATGGGCCTAATAAAATGGGACCATTACCAATGTCATTTCGTCTCATGTTATTTGACAGCCAGTGAAAAATCCAACTTGGAAAAGGAATAAAATCCATGAGAAAAAGGTTAACCTAAGAGTAGCTCTTGCCCCACATCTAATAAAGCTAGCTATAGAGGAATAGAGACCTCCCGACTTTAATTTGTTGCTATCAAACCCAACAAACACACCCTCTGAAAACATTTCTAGTATTGCCTACCACCTAAAACCAAGTACTTGAAAGTTGAAAGGGATGAAAATGAGAGAAAAGTAAAAGCTACAGAACATAACCCATTACTTCTCTTATGTAAATAGATTTTTGTGTTAAAGAAAAAGTATGCAGGAATAAAGGCCAAGCAAGCTATGCAGATAAAAGAAAGAGAAGGGTTTTTGGATTGAATTGAACATTTGCTTCTTGTGGTGGGTCACATGGCAAAGACATTTGGGATTTTATAGCAAAGCATTGAGTGGGATTTGAAAGTTGGTAAAAGGACAAGAGTAATTAATTGATGGGTGTAGGGCAAAACCATCATTAACTTTCTCCTCAATTCCAACATCAAATTAAAAGATAAGTAGATTTTGAGGCCACTTTTCTTTTGGCGGTTTAGGGGATAATAGACAGATTTCATCGCTGAGCCAATATGTTATAGCCAACAGAAATATGAAAAACCAGAGACTTTCGAATACTTTGATAGGAACTCTTGAATGTATTACTCAATAAACCTTGAGTTTAAATCTCTTATTAGTTATTAATAGGGGTAATCATTGAAACTCTTACCCAATTAATAGTTTCAGGGTCATAGGGGATTAACTAAGGTGTGTGTAAGTTGATTTGGACACTCTTGATCATAAAAAAAAATAATAATAATAATCAGGGGTTTTATATTCAAAATTTTAGTATTAAAGCATCTTCAATGGTGTTCTTTATTTTAAAGAGCATATTTCATATAAATAAAGAACATCTTCATTAATTTCTAAATATAAATAACAAAATTTTTATTCAAATTCAATGGATTCTTTAAATTTAATGAAGATATTCTTTATTTAAAAAAAAAATACTTAATAAGAGAGAGAATTAATAAATAAAATACATAAAAATTTATAATTTATTAATTAAAACTATGATAGAGATTAAAATTTGACTATTTGTATGTGGAGAGTCGTACTTATTCTTTAAATTATATTTAAAGAATAAAAAGTATGTTAAACTCTTATTTTTATGAATAAACTTTTTATAATAAAGAATTCGGATCATACAAAAAGTCTTTTGAAGATTCTTCTATATCAAACACAATTTCAAATATTATAATAAACCAAATCGATATGTTATTAGTTGTTTTTCTAGTATTGAAATGTCGAAAAACATGTACACCCATCAAAGGAAAAAGAGAGGAAAATATAATTTAATCTTTCCTTTAGACTAATACAAAAGAAAAAAGATAAAGTGGAGATGGAAATCTATGGGCAATGTTTTAAGGTAAGGTATAACTACAAAAGGGTGTTTGGTGGTAGGGATAAGATTGAGCTTGTCTATGAAGCTATGTCTATTCTAACATAGTACTAATTCTATTCTACTACCCAAAGCTTGTGGATGGCATCATTCTTTCTCATAATAACGCTGCCCCACAAACAATTTTTAATTTAATTAATTTATTTGTTATGCTCCACCTAAATCTATAATCCCCTTTTTTTTTTCATTTAGTTCAATAATAATCACTCAATTGCCACATAATGGATGAATCATGCATAATCTACTTAATTGAAAAGCAATCAATGTTTTTTACTATTTTTGATTTGTTGGGCGAGTGCTGTTATTTAAATCTAAAGTAAATCCCATTTTATTATCAATTAAAAATTATTTAAATTATGTTAAAAAAAAAAACTTATTCTTATCATTCCAATCTCATTATATATTAATTAATTAAGTATTTAAAAATATAGATAATTATATTTTAGATTTTTGAAATATAATATAGAAAAGGTTCTATAATAAGAGAAAATTCATGTGTATTTACTATTTAATGATGATTTATATGATTTTAATTCATTATTGTATCAAATTATTACTACTTTTTTTGGGCGGACGAGAGTCTTTTCTAGAAGGCCCACCATCAAATAAGGTGTATTTAATGGGGCCCAAAAATCCAATTTGCGAGGCCCAAATTATTACCATTCATTCTCTTGTCCGGTCTGAATGTCTCCGGCATCATAGTTAAATTACATTTTGCTCCTTCATGTTCACCTTAAGTAAATAAAGTCTAGTAGAATTTTTAAATAATGTACTTGGATCTTTGTCGTTACCAAATGTTTGAAGTATCTTTTGTAAAAGTCTAAAGTACCCCTAATATGTTGATTATTATTAATATAATTGTTCTAAATTTTTTTTAATAGAATTATCAGTTAACAATTGTTTATTTTTACTTTTATAATTTTCAATGTTATTTATATAAGATAGGAATAAAGATATATTAGATTTTTACAATAAAATAAAATAAAATTAAATAGTAGATAATTTGGCCAAAAAAAGCTGAGTGCTTCTTTTAGATTTCACTAACCTAGCTTTACTCAACCTGAATATCAAGGATCAAAATGTATTTAACTCCTAACATTGTCTTCATAAGACACTTGATTGAATTAAGCCTCGATGTTTGATAACCGGAAGTGATCTTAGTGTTTTGACGACCAAAAATTGGTTAGATTGGACACTAAATACAATATTATATAACTTACATGAGATAATCTAAACATCGATGATTAGCAATTTTAAAAACTAGCAACATATACCATTGTTTAATGTGATGGTTCGACCACGACAATAGAATAAGATTGTAAAACAGTTGTATGTAAGTATGTCTCAAAAAAAAAAAAAAACTATCCACCGTATAGTATTAGATCGATGAATACAATCCTTTATATTTTCTTGAATAAATGTAATTATTGAGTTGATTGATTTGACATTGATTTTCATAAAAAAAAAATTGTATAAAAAAGAAAGATAAAAAACAAATTTGAATTATACAGAATGAAAAAGATGTTTGTAGAGAAAAACAAAATTCAATTATAATGTAGAAATTTCATGAACATTCAAGGGTCTAGGTTGTCGATTTTCACTAGATTTTTCGGCAATTTCCATTAAGGTAAAAGTCTATAGTCATTTAATTGTAATTGGGTAAATTGTCCATAAGAATTCAATCACTAAAACAGTGATAGCAATTTGGAAATTGATTTTAGAAGTGTCTAATCCTTGCTTCATTTTCCAAATACTTTTATAAACTTTAATATTACCAAATGCATGATGCTATAATGACATTATTAGAAGTAGTTATGTTATTTTTTGAGTTAATTTCAACTTATAAAGTAAGGGTTAAGTTTGTGGTTTACTCCCACAAAATTTAGTATCGGTGTGTTTTCTTCTCTCCAAATATTGTGGTTCAAAGAGATTCTTATTCTATTTGATCAATGGGATATTTGGATTATTTTTATTTCAATTATTTAACATATAATTTTTTTTATCTTTTGTGTATTTTTTGTGAATTTTAGAGTCCTTTAAATGATTTCATGGGTGTAAAATATAATAAGTAAAAAATAAATCACAAATATCATGTGAAAAAAAAATCTATGAGCGTAAAGTAGCAACTGGGGCACCTTTAATTCAACCTGAATTGAATTTGATGCTCAATTTGTAAACTATAATTTTTTATTGGAAAATGTAACATTCATTAATTCTAATCATATAGTTGAGCTTGACCCCAAATTTTCTAACTTTTTTCTTTTTGTCACAAAAAGAAAGGGAAATCATGACAAAATTTAAAGCATTAACTAGCGAAATGAGATACCCATGTTCTTATAGTTGTAAAGAGGACTCATTTTTGACAAATTAATTTTACTTTATATTGTGGACCTAAATTTCACACCCATCTAATCAAACAAGAGAAGATCATAATTAATTTTGCTTTATAATTTATTACAACTTTTATCTAGACCAAAAGAATAGGAATACTGAAGAAAAACGTGTCTTTTTATAAAGAAAATAATAATAATAATAATAATTTTGTTTACACTTTAATGGAAATTTATCCATGATATATTTATTAAAAAAAAATCCACCTCTAAAATACCCAAAATTATGCACAACCAACTTTCTTCTTATTATTTCTTTTATGTATTTACAATAAAAAAAATACCCAAAATTATAAATTAAATTGTCACATCCAAAAATTAAATAAAAAAATTAAAAAGAAAAGAAAAAAGAAAAATTGGGTGCAATCATGTCAATAGATTTTATCAACCAACTTTCCAAATGAAACCGCGTTTCTTTTGGAGCTACAGGGACCAATCAATAACACTTCCCCTTAAGTCTTCCCACTCCACTATTAATTCAATTTAAATTTAAATTTAAATTTAATCCCTAATTTAGTCTCAGCCTCCACTTCACGGATTATTTCATACGGCTTTGAATAATACTCAAATGATCTTTGGAAAATATTATATATTTTCAAAAATTATCAAAAACCTCTCATAACTATTGAAAATCGTCTTGAATAAAAAAGTGTTCGATAATTTCTAATAATTATTAAGATATTTTTGATATAACCATTGAAAACCGTCTTGAATAAAAACATGTTCAATAATTTCTGTTGATGCGTGATTTTGGCACCAACCAATCGACACGTGTGCAACGTTGATTGGGCAAGGAACGCACGTGAATAGGGATTATGAATACGAAATAAATGCTATCAGAGTTTTTAAAGTGGTTCGGATGCTAGGGTAGCAAGTCCTACGTCCACTGATTTGTATTGATATTGATAGTGTCGGTCAGGTCGCTAAAGCGGACTGACTTATAAATGATTGGATAGTCTATACAATGCTTTGTTTAGAGAGAGAGAATACAAATGTAAAATTGTCCAATCCCTTTAATGAAGGGGTCTTCCTCTTCTTATACCCAGTTGAATGTCCGTAATCATCACTAAATCCTTGGGTTGGTGTGATTGTCAGGACCTAATCTGATTTTACGTCCCATTACCCATTTTCCAAGCCGATTTCACGTGATTTGGAGCAGGCTAGCGGATACGTGGGAGCACCAGGGCGTTTGGCAGACCTGACGTGCGCTTACCGTTCTGACGGGAGCAAGCCACGTTTCATCACGCAACTCCACGTCAGCCTTTGATTTCTTAGTCATAACAATTTCTAATAATTATTAAGATATTTTTGACATAAACACATCTCTGTATCTCGTCCACCACTCACAAAAGATACCCAACAATAAATTAAATAATTTTTTTTTTCATTTAATCAACGGTCTCATATTAGCTGATAAATTAAAAGAATTATTGGACCACTCTTATTACGTTTCATTTTTATTACGGATTATTAAATTAAAAAGAACAAGGAATTTAAATTTTGAAGTATCCAACCGTTTTCATATCCAGTTATCCGACACGTGTCTACATCAAATCTGCTCAATTCCCAACGCATAACGTTCTAGTCCTACTAAACGACGTCCCAACAACGCGTTTCGTGAAAGAAAGATAAAACATAAAATTCCTTGTCTTTCCCAAATTAGCCCTCCTGCATTGTAGTTACAGGTCCCCCTTGTACGTGACAACAAATACGCATTAGTCATTGCATGTGGACCCCACCTACCACTCACCCTTCATCCGTAAAAATCCACCGCCTCATTTTTACTTATTTACTTTTTACCGCTACACGAATTGACCATCTTATCCACCTGTCCGCTTGCCTCAGCGACACGACGTTGAGTGTTTGACTCGTGTTAATTACCTGCCTCGAGTGTCAATGTGGGCATTTTCGTCAAAGCGACTAAACTAAACTTGGAAGTTTGAACATTTTAAATTACTGTACTAACCTTTTCTGCACTTCAACTACTCGTCAAGATATAAATCCGTTTGGTATTTATCCTCTCGTAGAAAGAGGGTATTTTAGTCAAATTGTATCCGCACGTAAATTTAAGCAAAAAGTTTTTGTTTTCTCGAATCTGCCCTTGCCACGATTGCGAAACGGTTTTAAAAGCCTCCGTATCACGAGGGAGGTGAATCCACTAGCACGTACTTCGGCAAAATGTTAAGGGTAATTTCAGAATTAGAGTTAGCCTTATCGTCATCACGCCATAACGTGGGAAAGTGTGAAAGAAGCCACGAGGAGGACCAGTTTTATCCCTTGACACGTACCCTGTGCACAACAGATTCTGTGTTCTGCCACGTAGGATGAACACGTGGCAAATTAGTACATGTCAGCACTACTCACCGTCCTCCATATAAAGCCCACACCATCTGCTCCGCTTTCTTTATCGTTCCCCCGCTAAAGCCAAAACCACACACAATCGAAGCTCTCAATTCCATTTTATCACTTTCTTTCCACTTTGTCTTTCTGTCTCTCCTCTTTTTCTCGTTCAATTTCTCGTCACCGGTCCGGCGAAAACTAGCCGGACGTTGAAACTCTTGTCCGGAAAAAATGGAGGCTTCAGCGACCGGTCGTTGTTTCAATTGCGAAAGCCAAAACGTCATGTTCTCGTCTCGTCACGTATTTCGGCAACTTTAACCGTATTTGAAACCCTAAGCAAAAGGGACTTTACTTAGCAGAGTTTCGAAGTTATTCCATGCTTTGTCTAGCAAATCAGAGGCATAATAGTATATAATAATCGCAGTTAAAAGGTACTTATTTTAGCTTAAGATTCTGGAATTTTGGGTAAACGCTTTGGATTTTGAAGAAACTTTGGGTTTCTGTGTAGATTCGGTTCGCTGATCTGGTTAAAAGAGAGAGATTGATTGTTTCGATGGATGTGTAGAGAGTAGAAGCCTCACTTTTTTTTTTTTTTTTTGGGTTTACTAAATTTTAAACTAATGTTTAGTTTTCTTTAAAGCATTAATAACCTTTCTTCGTTCTCGTATTTTGGAATTATAGGTGAAGAATTTAGGAGGATTAGTGTAGAGGAGTTTAGGGATTTTGTTCGATTGTGTAATTTTGGTTTATAAACTAACTACAAGTTTGTTAACTCAAGAAACAAGATTAGGTTTTGAAAAAATGGAGAAATTTTTATGTTTTTTTTGAAAGATCGGTCATTGTATTTCTTGATCGACGGTGATCATGCCTTTTCCGATGAAGATCCAACCAATCGACTCTCACACAGCAGAAGAATGGGTTCATTCCGAACCAGTAAAGCCGGTAGTGAAATCGAGACTCAAGCGGCTCTTCGAGCGCCAGTTTTTGAGAAATTCAGCCGCAGAAAAGGCTGGCGTCGTCGTTGAGGAGCCGCCGCTACATTTCAGCAAGGACAGCTCCAATGGTGGTGGCTTGGCTGACTTCGAGCCTAGCTCAGTCTGCTTGGCGAAGATGGTGCAGAACTTTATCGAGGAGAACAACGAGAAACAACAATCCGGCGCTGTCCGGTGTGGCCGCAGCCGTTGCAACTGCTTCAATGGCAGCTGTAACGACAGCTCTGAAGACGAATTGGACTCTTATTTCGGCGACTCCAACCTCGCTTCCTCTGGCGAAGCATGTGAAATTCTCAAGGTGCTAAAAGCAAACAAATTATAAATCAATCTTGTTGAAATCTTCTTCTTCTTCAGTGAAAAAAAATGTTTGATTTATTTAATTTTATATTGAATGGAACAGAGTTTGGTGCCTTGCGCGAGCGTTTGTGAAAGGAATTTACTAGCGGACACGGCGAAGATTGTAGAGAAGAACAAGATCTGTAAACGGAAAGACGATAATTTCAGGAAGATTGTGACTGATGGATTGTTGTCACTCGGATACGACGCCTCTATTTGTAAATCTCATTGGGATAAATCCCCCTCTTATCCCGCCGGTACTTTCTCTCTCTTCTGATTATACAAATACAAAACATATCTGTTTGTTTCCTCAGAAAATGTAGGAACGAAAAGGAATTGATTTTATCTTATCCTCAACCAAATAAAAAATTAATTTTGATAAATTGTTCTTTTGGAAACAGGAGATTACGAATACATAGACGTGATAATTCAAGGCGAGAGATTGATAATTGACATTGACTTCAGGTCAGAATTCGAAATAGCTCGGTCTACCAAGGCTTATAAATCTATTCTCCAAACACTGCCTTACATCTTTGTGGGTAAAGCGGATCGTCTTCAGAAGATTATAGGGATCGTATCGGAGGCGGCCAAACAGAGCCTTAAGAAGAAAGGAATGCATGTTCCTCCATGGAGAAAAGCCGATTACATCAAAGCCAAGTGGCTCTCTCCTCATCCGCGTGCACACGAATCCCATCCGGAAATCGAGAACAACCAGCCTCTGCAGGGCTTATCTGAAACTGAGTTTGAGGTGAGTCGTGGGGAGAAGAATAACAACGACAATAACTCGGTGGATGATGGTGAATTGGGAGAGTCCATGTTTGTTTTGTCTGAGAGTTCGGAGGAAGAGAAGAAAGTGAAGACGGTGGTGAAAGACTGGAAACCACCTGAAATTAAGCCCAAGAGTCTGCAGATTGGAGCTAGGATTGTGACTGGTTTGGCTTCAGTCATTGAAGATCATCAGCCATGAAAATTTTGGTGTTTTTTTTTTTTTTGTAATCTTCTTGAGATAAATCTAATATGGGTGTCATCATATACCACCATATAAATCCCCTTCTGCTTTTTATGTAAGGGTGTTTTTACTAATATCATCAATAAAATCCTCATATGAATAGCTAAATTGAAGAAATTCTTTATTTATTTATTTATTTATTTATGTTAAATTTAATATAGAAGAACAGAATTTGACGATGAAGATAGAAGAGAACTCGTGCAGTCTCGAGCAGTGCGAGGACCTACAATATCTATTTTTAAGGTAAATCTTGTCACATGGTTTTCTGATTAACCCTCTTTGAGGAATGAATGGAATGGTTTCAACTGTAGTCTTTTGAGGTGAGAATCTCAGTCAAAAATGGCCGCTCACAAGTTCATTTAGATTATACATTGCTCCAGATATGAAAGAATTAATTAATCCAATTCACCAATCTGCTCTTCATCATTTCATTAATTACTGGTAGGTAGAAATTTATTTGGGGCCGTTGAAAGAAGAAGTAACAAAAACTTTTACTTGTAACATAGGCAAAGTCACTTATGCTAACTACAAAATGCAGCGACTCGAAGCTTCCCCTTTTCAAAAGTCATAGGGGACTTCAATTTCAAGCAACAAACTTGGCTTTACAAATTACAATACTTTGTTTAACCATCAAATTCAGCTTTTGTCTTCATCACCTGCCTCAAGTTTAGAGTTCATTACATTGCCACCCCCTGAGTTTTGGTAGAAATAGTTTCTCCCCTCCAATTTTGCTTAAACCCCGTAAATGGATATCTTCTTTTTCCTCTCCAACTTTGTTAAAACCCACCAATATAGAATATTTTTTCCTTTAATTTTGCTGGACCATTAGATTCAACTTTGTGGGTGAAAATGTTAGTTTCTCAAAATTGTGGGGAAGTGTAATTATGCAAAACATAAAGAGTGACACGTAATAAACCCATTTTATTAAAATAAACCAATTAGATACCCATCTCTTTCTTCTCTGCTCCTCACCGAAAGCAGAACTTCTTGTTTACAACGAAACAATGATGCCATCTTCCTAAACTCTGAAACCCAGAAACCCAAAAATTATTATTATTATTTAAAGAAAAAAAAAAACTATTCTCATAGAGAATGCCGTTGCTCTCTCTTTAGCCTCAGCTTTTACTCTTTTATCTTTTTCTCACCCCTTCACCTAACTTCAACTTGTCCTCTTCTGCCTCTTTCTTAAGTTCTGGGTCCAAATTCTATCTGGGAAATTGTTCTTTTCAATTTTATTTTTCATATTCTAAACACAGGACAGAGCATCCCAGAACAATCATTGCTTCTGTAAAATTTAGTGACACTCTGTGTCTGTACTTATTTATGTATTATCGTAATAAAGGTGCTATCCATTTCTCTGAATTTAAAAAGGTTGCGTAGGGTCAGGNACAACGAAACAATGATGCCATCTTCCTAAACTCTGAAACCCAGAAACCCAAAAATTATTATTATTATTTAAAGAAAAAAAAAAACTATTCTCATAGAGAATGCAGTTGCTCTCTCTTTAGCCTCAGCTTTTACTCTTTTATCTTTTTCTCACCCCCTCACCTAACTTGTCCTCTTCTGCCTCTTTCTTAACTTCTGGGTCCAAATTCTATCTAGGAAATTGTTCTTTTCAATTTTATTTTTCATATTCTAAACACAGGACAGAGCATCCCGGAACAATCATTGCTTCTGTAAAATTTAGTGACACTCTGTGTCTGTACTTATTTATGTATTATCGTAATAAAGGTGCTATCCATTTCTCTGAATTTAAAAAGGTTGCGTAGGGTCAGGACACTCAGGAGAAGACGATAAGTATTGATGTGGCTGAATCACATTGTGACCCCCAATCTATCACAATGTTTTTTTCTTCTTTGCTTTGAAAATAAGTTTCCGACTCCTCCTTTTCAGTTCTATTTGACCAGATTTCACCATTAAAATTCCAGTTTTACCTAATTAATAAAAATTAGGTAAATTTGATGCTTTTGAATTGTTAGGGTGTGTGTATTTTAGGGAAATTCAATTTGAGAGATTTTAGGATTTATTTATATTTAATCGAAATATTTTAGTCTTTGGGTTAGGTTAGGCTTTCTTAATGTTATATACGCTAGATGAATTGGTAAGATTATCCTTTCCTGGTTAAGTTTGACATTTGAATTCGAAAAATGAGGGTAACATTGGGTGTTTCCAGAACTAAGGGAGAAAACGGTCACCTGATGATAGATTAAGGGGCAACATGTAATTCGATCTTAATAATAATTATAATAAGCTATTTGGTGGGGTCCTGTTTCTATTTTGTGATTAAAAAAAACAAAAAATTGGTCTAAAATTTTGACATTAATGTATTACTTTGTGAAAGTGCCCCACCACCTACTTTATTTAACTTTCTCTTAATCTGTTTACTTGTCCACAGAATATTTGGTTTGCCTGTGATTTACAGTTTGGACATTGCCCTCAAGTTTAGATACTTACATTTCTTTGTTTGCCTTCATTTTTCTTTTCTAAGTTTCATTTTTTCTCTATCTTATCATATTCATTTATTTTATGTTTGTCAACATAAAACATGTCATCCCATTTCATATTGACCTTTTTTTTTTTTTTTTTGGGTGAGGGAATTTATTAAAAGGAAAATAAAAAATATATAGTGCATGTATGCATAAAGATTAAAGAAAACATGTGCATAAAATTGGATTACAAATTAAGGAAATCCATATTTAGGATGGGCGAAATAAAATCATATAATTCTATCATTGATGGGAATTCAAATTCAAACATGTTGATGCGTGATTTTGACACCAACCAAATGCACATGTAAAATATTGAGCAGGCCCAGAGGATACACGTGAATATGAAAATGAGAGTAAATGTAATGGAAAACAGCGTTTAAAGTGGTTCAGATGCTAAGGAAGCGAATCTTACGTCCACTGATTTTTGTATTAATGATAGAGGTCAGGTTGCGTAAACAGACTGACTTACAAATGATTGTACAAGAGAGAGAATGTTGTATCTTTTTTAGAGAGAGTAGCTAATCCCATAATTGAGAGAAGAGCTCTCAATTTATAGTGGGATGGATTAAGGTTATCATTACTAAATCTATGAGTTGGTGGCATTATCTGTGCAAATCCTTCTTTATGTCACATTGCCCACCTTCTAGAGTGATTTATGAGATTTGGTGCAGGGATTGGACACGTGGAATCACTACAGCTTCTGGCTGATCTGGCGCGTACCCACTTTACTAACAGAAGTGTGTTGTTCCTGTCACCACACGACGTGACCGCTTCTAACTGGCTGCGGACCTACCTAAACTCTAACTTTTTTATGCTGATTGAGCATTGCGTTAGCCCTATATTTTCAGGCATAACAGAACCCATGTTAATTAAAATATCTGTAACAACTTTCCTTTCTCGAAAAAAAGTACAGGTAAACTTATTTCACAACAAAAAAAAAAAAAAAAAATCATGAGGATTTTGTACATTTTTTTGGGGCAAAACATTGAAATAAACCCTAAACCCTAAACCCTAAACTATGGGCAAAATTTAACTTAAAAAATAAGTGGGTCACAGTTTAACGCATGAATAAACAGTAAGCCTAAACCCTAAACCCTAAACCCTAAACCCTAAACCCTAAACCCTAAACCCTAAACCCTAAACCCTAAACCCTAAACCCTAAACCCTAAACCCTAAACCCTAAACCCTAAACCCTAAACCCTAAACCCTAAACCCTAAACCCTAAACCCTAAACCCTAAACCCTAAACCCTAAACCCTAAACCCTAAACCCTAAACCCTAAACCCTAAACCCTAAACCCTAAACCCTAAACCCTAAACCCTAAACCCTAAACCCTAAACCCTAAACCCTAAACCCTAAACCCTAAACCCTAAACCCTAAACCCTAAACCCTAAACCCTAAACCCTAAACCCTAAACCCTAAACCCTAAACCCTAAACCCTAAACCCTAAACCCTAAACCCTAAACCCTAAACCCTAAACCCTAAACCCTAAACCCTAAACCCTAAACCCTAAACCCTAAACCCTAAACCCTAAACCCTAAACCCTAAACCCTAANAAAAAAAAAAAAAAAAAGGTCGATAGATTAAGTCACATGCAAACAAGGTTTTTATATTAATATTTTTTTTTTTTCGGAATGTAAATCAACCTTTTGTTTTGAATGATTTTGATTCCAAAACGGGGACCAAAACTGATATTGTGGCAGCTGGACCAGAGATTTTACTTTGCTCTTTGTAAGAGCAAAAACGGAAGAAGAAGAAGAAGAAGAAGAAAAAAAAAAAGCAAGGAGGATTCGTTTTTTTTTTTTTTTTTCACTTGAGGTTTCAATTAAAGTTTATCTCTATTTGTGTTTGTAACGGACAAATTTTCACCAAGAATATCTGTGTCTGTCGGTGTAATGGACACGACACGGGAGTTTCATTTCATGTCTCATAATCCTAAAACACTTACTTTCTTTCTGGACCACTCAAATTTTTACATCTTCTTCTTCTTGTTGTCCTTCGATTTGGCATTTGTACAAACAGTTTCCTTACATTAATTCAGTCACTGTTTTTGATTCAGATGCATCCGATTTTACATCTTTTCAGACTTTGCCCCACTTCCCAGATAGTACTTTGTACAATTTCCTTTTTTCTTGATTAGCTTGGGCCAAACATATTACTTTCACCACGGGCCGGCCCGACCAAATATGGTTATATGAATAATACCTGTCTTTTTACTCGGATTTATCCATTGACTAGACTCATAAGAAAATGTATTAAAATCATTTTCGATTCCATTTTTATAATCAAACAATCAAGAACTCCCCTCATAAATCCTTTATTTTGAGAAATTATATTTCAATAAGCTCTACTTGAATAAATTGACCCAAACCAAACAGACCTATATTTGTTATTGGTTATTAGAGATGTCTAGAAAGTGAAGGAAGGATGGTGGGTAATTGGTAAAAAGCATTAGGTAAAGGGTATTGGCCTCTTCCAATAGAATGTGGGTTAAAAAAGGTAAAGGTAAAGAGGGTACCCCATATAACACGCAAAAGTCCAAAGAGAAAAATAAAAAAAAGAACCCTTACCAAGAGTAAAGAAATAGGTTCCATTGACAATCATACCATTGAAGAAGAAAAGGACTAATCTTTGCTTTATTAGGCAAAAGTTTGGCTTGAATCATGTTTCAAGTACCAATTACCAAACCCTCCATCTCACACCTACAACCAATACCAACCAACCTACCTTTCTTTTCTTTAATTAATTTTCACCTTCAAGATTGGTAAAGGCTTGTATTTCAACTTTGGGCCATTACTTTTCTCTCTTTTGGGCCTAGAGGGGAGACATAGAACTGTTGTTTCAAACCCATGGGCCATTACTTTTCTCTATTTTAGGCCTAGAGGGGAGATATACAAGCGTTGAATGAGATTGAATAACCGAACCAAGTCAACATTTTTGAAGATTAATTAATTTTGGGTCTCCAAAGTGATGCCCTCATCGTATTCCCAAATCAACTAATATATAACTTCTGCCTTATGAGCTTGGAATTAGAATAAGGGTTTGTTTGGTTGCTTGGAAATTTCTTATTTATATAGCGTATAGATAATCTTTCAACCTAGATCTTTGCTCAACCGAGAAGATAATATGACATGTTCTATTCTTTATTTAATAGAATACTAAAGCTCAGAAGAAAAATCCAAGCTGAATATGTTCTACCCCACATAACCACAAAAGTCTTTCAATGATAATGAATTTGTTTGTTCTCATTAATTTTTCTTGCGTATATGCTCGACTTGAATATTAGTATTGTTTGACTTTTATCAAATAATTTAAGTTTCCGAGTAACGTAGGCCTCAAGTTCAAATTTTTTTATCTCTTATTATTCTCAATTTTAGATCAATTATTAAACCAGAACTTCCGTCTAAGTTCATTCATTCACTTAAGTGAAACACATGAAATAGACTGATCAAAACATAACAAGAGATTGCTGAGTCAAACTGAGTATTGGCCGAAGGAACTTGGAAATTTCTCAAGCCCAACTGAAAGTAGACTTTAAATTGATTTAATCTTTCAAGTCTTTTTTTATTGTATCAAATCAAATAAATCCTGTTCAATCTTAGCCAGATTTAATTATATTAACTCATCTTCTACTCCAGTTAGACTAAAATTAAGCATATCAATGGCGCCAACATCTTCAATCCAATTCATAGATGCTGCACTTTCTTGTACAACTCCTTTTTCTCTATCCTACACAGACTCTGAGCAAAAATGGCTCATCCGAAAACACCTCATTTCATTTCTTCAAGATTACCCCACCTTCATTCCTTCAAACGATTCATTTACTCACAACGATGGCACCACAGTGAACCTTTTAAACGCCACTGGATATCTCCATGTCTCTTCTTCCACACCTCCTATTCACCTCACCATTTGGGTTCATGAAAGCTACCCTTTCATACCTCCCATGGTGTTTATTTCCTCAAACAACGCGAATCATCATCACCATAATCATCCTTTTGTTGATTCATGTGGAGGAATCGCCTCGGCTTATCTTCAAACTTGGTCTTACCCGGGACACAATTTGTCCGAACTTGTTCACAATCTTGTCAAAATCTTTTCTCACGATCATCCCTTCGCTAATTCTTCCCCCGGTCCTACTTTGTCTCACCCTTCTTTCGCTTCGAAACGGGAGGCTCTCGACCGCCTTTCGGCGATGCTTCACTACGATGCGGCGGCAGTGATGTCCAAGACAGCGGAAGAAATAGAGGAGCTATCGATATTACAAGTAGAAATGAAGAAGAGAGCCGGTGTTATTGAGAATATAGTTACTGAGCTGGAGATGGAAAGGAAGAAGCTGAAGGAGAGAGCGATGGAGTTGGGTGACAAAGCTGATGTGCTGAGGAGTTGGTTGGCCGCAAATGATCCGAAGTCGTTTGAAGTTATGAATGAAATTGAAGATGCATTTGAAGCGATTGGTGAGGGGTCGAAAATAGTGGTTGAAAAATTGGCTGCTGATAAAGCTGTAGAGGATGTGATATATGCATTGGATAAGGCACTTGAAGAAGAAGTTGTGAGCTTTGAGATTTATATTAGGCAGATTAGAATGTTGGCCAGAGAGCAATTCTTTCACAGAGATTTTTTGGTCAAATTAAAAGGTTGGGATATACGTATTTAGTCTCCTTTGGGTGGATTCATATCACCTATCTTTCCTTCTCATTGAGCTTCCAATTGAGTGAACTTTTATAAAGAGAGCACTAGTACAATATATATTATATATATATTTTTTTTTTCTTAAATGTCCTGAATAAATTTATCAGGACTATGCATATATCATCATCGGATTTGGGTTGTAAATTATCATTTTAATCTAATGTAATAAATTGAAAAGTGAATATATATGAGTTTGACAAAATTATATTAGAATTGTATTGACTGGAGAGTTATTATTATTATGAGAAGATTTGGGAGCACCATTTATTTGATACAAAATATGACATAATTTATAGCCATTGGATCAATGCACTTTGAGGTGTTTGAGATTCAATATACCTTGCATAATTAATGAACATAATGAATTCCTAAATTTAGATATAATCTCAGCCACTGAAACACATTAATCTAATGGTTTATTAATTGTGTTACAACTTGAGTAAGAGAAATGGTACTCTCAAACCTTCCTATATAATTAATAATAACAATAACAACAACAATAATAATAATTATCTAGTCAAGACATCCTAATATTAATTTATTAGGATTATGCATCTCTCTCTCTTTCTCTCTCTCTCTCTCTCTCTATATATATATATATAAACAAAGGCTGAGTGGGGGCTTATGCCCCCACAAGATTAAAAAAATAATATAGAGTAGATTAACAAAACAACCACTATATATCATAATTCCAAAATTGAAATTAATTTTTATTGTTCGTTTTTTACCAAGTTATATTCATTTATTATAAATGGTAATATTAATTTATGCCTCGTTTTTTATTTATTTAGTATGGTAGTTTTTTCATGTTTGAGTTTATTTTTCCCTTTTAATTTGCCCTCATGTAAAATCATATCAACGTACATTCAAACTAGAAACATGAAGTCGGTAGTAAAACATATAAAAATTCAAAGTTTGTAGAGTCGAAGCAAGAGTTTGGAGTTTAAAAATCCAAAGGAGAATACAAAACTAGATCATTGACTATTAAATAGAGCACCCCAATTGTCATCACACAAACAAGTCCGAACATTGAAAATATCACTAGAAATTCAACAACCACAGACTTGTTCAAACAAAGATTGAATAACTTAAAAACAATTTTCTAGTTAACACATTGATTTATGGTAAATTCTTAATTAAATATATAATAAGATTACAGACATTGAAATATTATAGAATGGAGGAGCTACTGATAAAATTAATGATGGCTAAAATAATTTTCCTTGTAAAAACCGAACCAAATGCAAGCTCAACCAGGTTCCCTTGTTTCACTATTTTAACACTATCCTATCATAAAAAATGTAAATTGTGTGTGTGTGTTTTTTTAATATTCTTCAAAATTCAATCACACTCTACTCAACTCAAAACATTAACAATTACCTTTTCAATAAAAGTTTTAAAATTAACAAAAACACCCTGCCCATCTAAGCCACTATCACCGCAAGCAGCCATCACTGTCGACGTTGTAACGAAGCACGACCGGCTGGATCTAACTGATCGTGTACCGATCTATCCATTTCCGGTCAGATCCACCATAGATTTGATCATTTTTGTCATAATCCATGATGGATCTTATTAGAAAATGCTAGATTAGCGCATGAATGACCAGTCGTGCACCATCCTGGTGATTTTCGACCACATTTGACAGTGGTGGTTGGTTGTCGACAATATTAGGTAGGTGAGGGTGTTTCTGTTAATTTATTTATTATAGGAGTGTTTAACTAAATTAACAAATATAGGGTGTTAACAAATAATCTAAATATTTTCAGAAAATATTTTTAAAAAATATATTAAACACAATCTCATAATCTTATCATATTTTAATACTATTTAAAAAAAAACTAAACAAACGCAGCCGTGACGTGCTTGAGTTTTTTATTGACCAAATGGCTTGCTACTGTTTTTGTGACATTTCATGGGCTGACCATGGGCCCATATTAGGCCCATTCTAACTTGAATCGGAGCTAATCACGGCCCCAATCTGGCCCAAATATGGACCTTTGTGACCAAGCCCAGCCCCTGTTAACTCCTTTTTGTTATAAAAAAATTCACTCATTAAAAGTCAAGCTTTGGACACAAGTTCTTTATAACACCGCAGATCGATCAATCAGATCATCACACGTGCCCACCGTAACCAAAGTATCGTTCCTCTCAACAAGACTCACACCGTATCATGAGTTAACTTTCGATAATACCCCTGCCACTTTCGTCGCTTTCTCTGGCTCCAAATTAATTGAAGGACCAAACCGTCATTTTATAGCGACATTCCGATTTTCTTTGTCTCTGCACCCTCGTTCGGGTTTGAAAAAAACCGTCCTCTGTTTCTTTCTCTGTAGATGCAAAAATCAAACCTTGCGGTTGCATGATTCTTAACGTGCACCAATCTTCATTGTTTCTCGAGATCTCATTCTTTGCCATTACCCTTCTGTCGTCAAATCCCACTTTGTTTCTTTTCTCATGATTGCTTTATTGTCCGTACAGTTTCTTATACAAGCTCCACGGTTTACCGCATTCGGGAGATAACTATTGGGCTCTGCTCTTTTTTTGAGTTATGGCGAATTTGAGTTGGGGTTTGGTTTTCTCGCTTCTTCTTTGCTTTTTCGCATCTGGGTCGCTCTCAATTGAGGATTTTCACCGAGCGTAAGTTTGATTTTAGTTCTGTGATCCTTATTTAGGGTATTAATGATTCATTTTATGGAATTTAAAGTTAATTTTAGATTCGTGTAAAGATTTATTTGGTTTTGGAGTTAAAAGTGAAAACTTTTGATCCGTTTTGTTATGTTTCAGTGATCTAGTTAGTACTTCGTACATTGTCTTTTTTTTTTTTCCGTAAAGTTAGTTGCTTTTTCTTTCATAAAGCAGCTGAGCAAATTTCTTACATAGGAAATTTGGAAGTAACAATCTTTTTTATTATTAGAAAGTTAATTTTTTGAAGTAATCTTGGAGGGCAATGGTGCAACTTGAGATTTCNTACAAAACTAGATAATTGACAATTAAATAGAGCACCCCAATTGTCAATTTGTCATCACACAATTTAATTCATTTAGACAAGTCCAAACTTTGAAAATATCACTAGAAATCCAACAACCACAGACTTGTTCAAACAAAGATTGAATAACTTAAATTTTTTAATTAAATATATAATAAGATTACAGACATTGAAATATTATAGAATGGAGGAGCTACTGATAAAGTTAATGATGGCTAAAATAATTTTCCTTGTAAAAACCGAACCAAATGCAAGCTCAACCCTTTAATACAACCAAATCGACCCACATGCATAATATTAATATAGGCCCAACTACTGATCTGCCTCATTCAGCCCTTCTACATTCCTCTTATGGTATGGATCTACAGTGGCACAACCCAACAACTGAAACCTATTGGCTGGAAAAAAAAAAAAAAAAAAAAATTCTCCTAAATACAATGGTATTCTATTCAACTTAAAACATTAATAATTATCTTTCCAATAAAAGTTTTAAAATTAATAAAAACATCCTCGCCCACCCAAGCCACTATCACTTGCCAGCAGCCACCACTGTCGTCGTCTACCAGCATCGTAACAATGCATAACTGGCTGGATCTGACCGGTCATGCGTTGATTTGTCCGGTTTCGACCAGATCCACCATGGATTTGGCTATTTTCGACATAATCCATGGTGGATCAAAGGCCAAATTGGCTCACGAATGGCCAGTCGTGCACCATCCCGATGACTTTCGGCCACACTTGACAGTGGTGGTTGTTTGTCGACAATTATTGGGTAGGTGAGGGTGTTTCTGTTAATTTATAAATTTTTATTGTAAGGGGTGTTTAGTTAAATTAACAAATGTAAGGTGTTAAAAAATAATCTAAATATTTTTAGAAATTGTTTTTAAAAAATATACCAAACACATTCTCAGGATCCTATTCTATTTGATTAAATACTATTCAGAATTTAATACTATTTAAAAAAACTAAACAAAGTAGCCCTCGGGCCCATATTAGGCCCATTCTCACTTGAATGGGAGCTGATCACGACCCCAATCTGGCCCAAATATTGACCTTAGTGACTAAGCCCAGCCCCTGTGAACTCCTTTTTGTCATAAAAAAAGTCACTCGTTAAAAGTCAAGCTTTGGACACAAGTTCTTTATAACACCGCAGATCGATCAATCAGATCATCACACGTGCCCACCGTAACCAAAGTATCGTTCCTCTCAACAAGACTCACACCGTATCATGAGTTAACTTTCGATAATACCCCTGCCACTTTCGTCGCTTTCTCTGGCTCCAAATTAATTGAAGGACCAAACCGTCATTTTATAGCGACATTCCGATTTTCTTTGTCTCTGCACCCTCGTTCGGGTTTGAAAAAAACCGTCCTCTGTTTCTTTCTCTGTAGATGCAAAAATCAAACCTTGCGGTTGCATGATTCTTAACGTGCACCAATCTTCATTGTTTCTCGAGATCTCATTCTTTGCCATTACCCTTCTGTCGTCAAATCCCACTTTGTTTCTTTTCTCATGATTGCTTTATTGTCCGTACAGTTTCTTATACAAGCTCCACGGTTTACCGCATTCGGGAGATAACTATTGGGCTCTGCTCGTTTTTTGAGTTATGGCGAATTTGAGTCGGGGTTTGGTTTTCTCGCTTCTTCTTTGCTTTTTCGCATCTGGGTCGCTCTCAATTGAGGATTTTCACCGAGCGTAAGTTTGATTTTAGTTCTGTGATCCTTATTTAGGGTATTAATGATTCATTTTATGGAATTTAAAGTTAATTTTAGATTCGTGTAAAGATTTATTTGGTTTTGGAGTTAAAAGTGAAAACTTTTGATCCGTTTTGTTATGTTTCAGTGATCTAGTTAGTACATTGTCTTTTTTTTTTTTCCGTAAAGTTAGTTGCTTTTTCTTTCATAAAGCAGCTGAGCAAATTTCTTACATAGGAAATTTGGAAGTAACAATCTTTTTTGTTACTAGAAAGTTAATTTTTTGAAGTAATCTTGGAGGGCAATGGTGCAACTTGAGATTTCCTACTCTGTGGTTTTAGTGGAGAGCGGGAGTGATTATAAGTTTGCAAACCTGTTCAGTACTTGGATAGAAATTATAATAGCCAAATATTTGGCCCACAGGCTCAGCTTAATCAAGTTTGGTAGTTATGTCATGAAGTGGAGAATTTGGTGTTTTCTCTCGAGGTGAAACTCTATGTAAGCTTGCTGGAATTGTTTGATTATAGATTACAGAAGAACTAAAAAGATTTAGTAGTTGTGTATAACGCTTCAATCATACTTCTTACTTTAGATGTTATTTTATTCTTCCCTCCGTTTTTAGAAAATAAATACAAAGACTTTAAATGTAAATATGTATCTTTACCGGAATTATTAACTGTCAGATTTTTTTTGTTTTTGGTTTGTTTGGTTGTTTTAGACAGTAAGTTAATAATTGTATTTTATTTCACTAAGGCTTGTCTTTACTTTTTTGCATTTAGGTTTCCTATTGTGGAACCTGATCCTGGTCATACAAAACTTCGTCTTTCAAGTGAAGGCTTGGAAGTCATCAGAAGAATAACAACCCCGATTGCTGCTGTTGCTGTAAGCCAGAGATGCATCTTCTTGAGCATCTAGTAGTAGTAATTTATTTTTCATTTTTTTAATCAAAAAACATCATTGGAATTTGCATTTTTTGTTATAAAATGATAAACAACAAAAGAAATAATTCTTCTTCTTTTAATTGAAAGCCTTCACATATTTTGATCAATTATTCCAGGATGGCTTTTTTTTTTTGGGAGACGTTATTGGCTACTAGGCACACACTAATTGTTTGCCCATGTATTGGATCCTTGTCATGCATTGTTAGATTGACGGAGCTATTTCATCAGTTTTGCATTATTCGTTTTCTGATGCATCTTTAATTTTTAATTAGTGGGTTTGTTTTTGGCAGTCCATTAAAAAATGGAACTCGGATCCAAAATATTTAAATTTTTATTATTATTATTATTATTATTATTAGTTTATTTATTTATTTTTACTTACCACTAAATCCATCCCACCCTCCCCTATGTAGAAAATACAAATTTAATTGTTCCTCTCCAAAGTTTTTAATCGGGGGATGCGATTTCTAGACCTGTTGCTCCTTTGGAAGAGCTCTAACCAACTAGGATATTCCTTTCTGGACTTAAACTTGTTTTTCAGCATCTGAAGGCTATTGTTAAAAGAGTTAAGAGATGAGTTACAATTGGAAAGGGTGATTGCATTCTAGATGTAGCTGAATCTGATACTTTAATTTTGTTACCAAAACAAGCGTGGGGCCTGAAATTGCAGTAAACGCAGTTTTGGGAATATTTTAGTAATTAAATTTGGAAAAAGCATCCTACACAGTTTTATGACAATTATTTCTTTCCAAAGGATATAATGTGACAATGTTTACCAATTTGTATGATGCTTTTGAGTGTAAAATATTGCTAGATGCTCGTTTAGCATGACTGCTATTGGCTGTCTCTAATGCCCACAGTAAGTTTGTACTTGTCATTAGAATATGCTATGAAGCAATTTTTTTCTTCTGTTTCTCCCTTTTTGACTCCATCTTGATGGTTGTATAATGCATATCCAGGTAATTGGCCCATACCGCTCCGGAAAATCTTTTCTGCTTAATCAGCTTCTTTCCCTTTCTTGTTATGAAGGTGTCTTTACTAGAATATACTTTTAGTTATTTTTTTTATGGAACTTATTTTGATTAATATGCACGTGGATTGAACTTGCTGCAAAATTGATGATCTTTGAATCAAATGTACTTGTCCTCCACAGGATTTGGTGTTGGGCACATGCGCGACACAAAAACAAAAGGTAATGTGACTGGACATGGCATCACAATAGCAGTGACTGTATGCATATTTAATATGTACAATATCTCTTTGCTTGTTGCAGGGATTTGGGTTTGGGGCTCTCCACTGGAGTTGGATATTGATGGCACGAAAACTTCTGTATTTTACCTTGATACTGAAGGATTTGAAAGTATTGGGAAGTCAAATGTGTATGATGACCGGTAAGTTCCAAGTCCTTGTGTAATCTTGAACTTGCCTCTGGTGATCGTAAATAATTTTGCATTTTGCTCCCTGTTGCAGGATTTTTGCTCTGGCTACTGTAATGAGTTCTGTCCTAATTTATAACCTGCCTGAGACGGTTAGTTACTCTGCCTGGAACTTTATTTAGTTTATTGGTGGTAATGCATTGATATGTCGTTATGGTAGGCAGCCTAGAGGAAAAGATAAAGCAAAAAACTCATTGAGGCAGAAGTCAGGACATTAGTATTAAGTGTTAAATTATACCTCTCAGGCAAACGTTAATACTATATGCTGGATTTGAGGTATCTATTGGTATGAAAATTAGACTCTTAGATATATAAGTTGATTTTTGTATATATAAGACCCTTCTAGGATTATGTATAGCGAGGTGCAGGTTGGATTTATGATTTCTGTAATGATCATATCTTTTAAGGATGGAAGAGTTGGATAATTCTTTTTCTAGATTATGCAGCTCATAAGATGTTGGGCAAAAATATGATTTTAATTGCGGATACTAGATGTTTTGTCTCAAACATGTGAGACATTATAGAGTACAAGAGACTGTGAGATTACTTTTCTTTATAAATATGCTAGATACTAGTTGAAAACTCGAGAAGACTTGGAATTCTTTCTCGAAAGAAGAAAAGGGAAATGCATGAAATTCTAACTTATTCTTGTTGGAGGTAAACTAGGGAGACTTATTAAATATGAGAATACTAACTTGTTTATATTTAATTGAACTAACGGCATGGTGGAGCTCTGGATGTGGTTCTGCTGGGGATGGGATCATTGCCTCAGAATTAGGATTTAAACTCGTATTCAGGGTTATGGTTTGTCTTTGAGACCATTCGCAGTTCCCTAAATTCAGTTGATTTTTCTGGTGATATATAGTTTTTTTTTTCCTGATTGCGCATTAGATCCGAGAAGCTGATATATCTCGACTTTCATTTGCTGTTGAGCTTGCTGAAGAATTCTATGGAAGGTCTGCATTTCTGTTATTTTCTGAACTCAACATGTTACTAAAATTTATCAGCTAGTTATGTAGTAACATTACTTTTAGAGCCCTACTTATATTACCGTACTAACTTGTTTAATGGTTTGCTTTATGGATATTTTACGGGGAGTAGAGTGAAGGTAATACACTAGCAACTTGGTTGAAATTCCTTTTGTATATTCTCTTACTTGAATCGTTGTTCCATTGATATGCACAATTGAATGGCTGTTTGAATGTTTTTGTAGGGACAAGATGTTGCTTTTGAGCCAGCAAAGCTTTTGTGGCTTATCCAGCGTGATTTTTTGCGTAAGTTAATACTTAATAGATGTCTTCCAAGGGTTTGAGTTCTTCGACTTGAGTTTAAGATTGCTTTCTTAAACTCAATGCAATGTGGCCATGCATGCTAGCAACCACCCTGCAAATTTTGTGGGGTAATATTATGAGGAGGATAGTACTAAAACATTATGTCATATGTGCTAAAAAGAAACTGTATTTAGATTTTGTGTTGATTCATATGCCACTTTTCTTTGGATCTCTTCGCCCTTTCTCCAAGCTTGTGGCAAAATGATGTAAAATAGATTTTTGTACTTTCAAATTCAGGATCTATTCTAACTGGGGTGTGACTCTTATTGTGGTATATATGCTGCATTTGTGCTATCAAGAGTGAACTGACATTCATTTTTTGGTGCTATACAGAAGGGAAGTCTGTGCAAGAAATGGTGCATGAAGCTCTTCGACGTGTCCCTAATGATAATGGTTTGTTTTCCTTTTCCCTGTATGCAGGAAAGACATTTTGTTTACATTCTCCTTGCTGCATTTTAGAGCAAAGCTTTGACGGAAAATTCTTTTTGTAATTGCAGGAGACAAAAATATTGATCAGGTACTTTTTCTAACTATTGTACTTTCATTTTTCTTTATGAATGACATATCATCTTTCTGGGATTATAAGTTCTCTCTTTTTGTTACTGTATCAGGTTAACCAGATCCGAGACTCTTTGGCTGTAATGGGTGATAATAGCACAGCCTTTAGCTTACCGCAAGTATGGATTTAATTTGTATCTTAAATAATCTCCCAAGTTTTTCCTCATATTCTGTATCTTATAATCGCTGTTCTTCTACAGGAAATCTGTTTATTGTATATGTTAAGTAACATGGATGGTTAAAGGACAATTGGATTTTAAACTTTTTAATTGTGTTCTCATTGTCCTAAAAGTTGTGAATAGTTCTGATGTAATGGGGTTGTGCACAGACACAGACACGGGATTTGGGTTCATGGGATGCATATATTTCTTGTTCGTATAATGATTTACTGCAGGTCCAGTTTTTTTGTTCGCATATGAAAGAGCTCTCAATGGCTTGTATAATCTTATAAACCCATGAATTTGAACTTGCAGCCTCATCTGATGCGAACAAAACTCTGTGACTTGAAGGATGAAGAGCTTGACCGAGCATATGTTAGAAAGAGAGAGCAATTGAAAAAGCTTGTTGCTAGTGTCATTCATCCAAAAATTGTTCAGGGCAAATTTCTGAATGGCAAGGAGTTTGTAGCATTTCTCGAACAGGTATCTTTATAGCTTCAGATCATCTTTAGTTTGAGAATTTGTTAAGCTTCTTAACATTGTCATCTCCGCATGAAACTCAATGATGATTTAAGTTGGAGCATTTGAAAATGAGTTTGTTTTAAACTTTCATGAATTAGCATCAGATTCACAATCTTATAGGGGCCAAGAAACAGGGCACAAAAGTAGAAACATGATGATGGAAGTGAGTTACTTAGATAACCCTGTTAGCAATTGAATGAATCCTTGGACTTAATGGCTTTGCTGTTATAATATTTTATTGATATTTTTTTTCTGGTTGGTAACAATCTGTAGTTACCTTCTTTATTTTGCCTTATTCTTCTAAATTCTTTTTGCTAATATGCATTTGCATTGTTCAACCTTCAGATACTTGAAGCCTTGAATAAAGGGGAGATCCCATCAACAGGCTCTCTTGTGGAGGTTTTCAACAAGGGTATTCTTGAGCGCTGTTTGAAGCTATATAATGAAAGGATGACGAAATTACGCTTACCTCTATCAGCTCAATCTTTGCAAGATGCCCACGAAAATTCTAAAATAGAAGTAATGAAGGTTTTTGATGAACAGCATTTCGGCCGTCATCACGCAAAGAAATCTGTCATGCAATTGGATGAAGAGATACGAGAGGTATTGGTTAAGCGTAATTAATGAAATACTTGTTTTGAGGAAGATGATTTGTGATCTGTACTTCTAGCTATCTAGAGTAAGGCATAGATAATTTTATAATTTATGCAATTGGTTAAAAGGCTTTGCAAAATTGTCAAATTGGTAGGGAGCTCGAATGAACAAGTTGTCAATATGAATTATACATTCTATTTATAACACTGGCCCTTTGAGCAAGTCTATTGGATTGTAGATAGTTTTATGCTATTGGACAACATGTGGCTTGTGATATGTCATGTATAAATTTGTAGTTGCAGCTAGAGGCTGTAGAAATCCGTGTCATATATTCTAGGAGCTGCAATGTATAGGACCATACATTTCAATACATTGAATATCTCACATGCTTTTCTCTGGAAACTTTCTGCAGGTGTATAAGAATTTCATTCTGTCAAATGAATATCTATCCTCAAAGCTTTGCGAGGGACTATATACCAGATGCGAGGACAAGATGGACCAGCTTCAAGTTCTCAAACTTCCATCCATGGCCAAATTTAATGCAGGTTTCCTGCAATGCAACCAAAGTTTTGATCGAGAGTGTGTTGGACCTTCAAAAGCAAACTATGAGCAGCGCATGATGAAGGTATGGAGTTAATTTGAGTTTAATGTTCTTTTTTTTTTCTTTTTTCTTTTTTTGAGCCTTTCAGACTGCACTTTGAGATTTCCCTGAACTTAAGCTGAAGTTATATTAAACATTACAAATATGATTGAATTATAACTTAAAATGAGAATAGAAATTTGAAATATATTTAGATGCTGATTCTTTGGAAGTGACCATCTAAATATAAGATTCGTTTCTTTTGCTGTATTGTTGAAGTTGTATTTTTTTTATCTAATTTGTTGGGGTTGCCTACTATGCTGAACTTGACATTTGTCAATTACTGTATGTATATCTGCAGATGTTGGGGAAGTCACGATCTCTATTTATCAAGGAATACAACCAGAGGCTTTTCAATTGGCTGGTGATCTTCTCCCTTGTCATGGTTGTGATTGGACGGTTTATTATAAAGTTTATTTTGATCGAAATGGGAGCATGGATACTATTTATCTTCTTAGAGACATACACAAGGTTGTTCTGGTCGGCAGAGTCTCTTTATTACAACCCAGTTTGGCATTTCATTGTTGCCACTTGGGAAACGCTTGTCTACAGCCCTATTATTGATTTGGACAGGTATAAGAACATTTCATTATTCCTCGTAACAAATTTGAAATAATTTTTATTGGCATTTGAATGACATGATAGGATGCAAATTCTCTTAGTTTTACATGTCAAAAAAGCAAAGCTGGGTGCAATTATTTTTATTTGGTTTATCACTCCGCATTTTGACCGGAACGAAAAAGGAAAGAAACCATTTTCTCTTCAAAGTTGTAAGAATGGTCAATATTTTCTAAACTCTAGGATGCTACAGGCTTGCATGCTATGTTTTGTATCAAGTTTTTCAGCTAAACATGAATGTGCTCATGTTGCCTCAGGCACTTAGTTACCACAAAGCAATTTGGATATTGGTATATTTTTTATGATAAGATATTAAACAATTATATTTTCTGATGGATGCATTATATTTCTCTCAATCTATCTTTCTTTTTCATTTATTTTCCTTTGCTTGAGACAGATGGGCGGTTCCAATCTGTTTTATGTTTGCTATATTTATACTTTATTGGCGGTGTTATGGGAAACGGAAACATGGTTCACGCGGACTTTTGCCTCTGTACAACAATAGTAGAGGTACCTCAAATCGGCCGAGATCAGACTGAAAGGACACATATTGACTCGGGGGAACAACGTGGGCGAGCTTTTCTCATTTTAGGTATGAAGCCTGCCGACCAATTCTTTTTTAATCTTATATCTTTTTCGTTCTCTCAATCTGTCAATCAATCTGGAATTTTGAAGGGGGTAAAGGATGATTTGATGATTGGCGTGGCGGTTCTTATAGTTTCTGTAACTGTAGAATTTACAGCATTTTTATTATTATTCAATGTAATATTTTGATTGTTTCAAATGCCATTTAAATATATTACAGGTTCAATTTCTCTATAAACAACAGAAAGAAATTCATAGTTGTATGATGTCTTCTTGCTGAGGAAAAAACAAAGCGAAAGGAAGACAAAAGAATAAAATAAATAAATAAATCGCAGTAGAGGTTATCATCTTATTGGCTGTTTAATCATTTTGATTTGAAATTTCCGGTATCGGTTAATAATTGACATATCATTTATCATATTATTTCATCGTAATTAGTTATATAATCATTTTTATAATTGCAATTTATTTGGATTTGTCATCATATTGATGTTTTTGTTGAAGTTATTAATTAGATTTCTGATTATGAAGACGGATGTTGAGTTTGAGGGTACTCGTTCAAAAAAAACAAAAAAAATCTTCTATACAATATAATGCGATAAATAATCAATGAGAGAGTAAATTATTCCACTCCCTTTGTCCAACCAAAAACAGGAAGAGGGATGTGAGATTTAAAGTTTGGACTTTGGAGGCGTAATGGGGTAACCTCTGCCGCATAATGAAACTTTTGGAAGGGCTTTTATTTTGCTAATGTGGCTCTTCTTGTTTTCTCTTTTTGTTTTATTTGTTGCGGTTACTTCCCTTTGTGAATTCTCTAATATCTCCTTTTCCAAACAACTAACCCGGTTTGAAAACAAAATTACATTTGGGAAAACACTTATTATTATTATTATTATTATTATTATAAAGATGCTAGTATGAGCAGGAATGGTATATCACCTTTGCTTTAATTAATAACAAGAAAGAAAAATAAAAATGAAGTTTTAAGATAACTTATCCATATCATTGTGATGACCTCGTTTGTCGTATCGAAAAATGACAATGTAGTAACACGACAAATAAGATTTTCTAGAATAGACAATTTTAAATACTCGAGTTGCAACAAGAGTTTACTTTTACATTATTAATTATAATACGACATATAGTTAGATTTAGTAGTTGTTGTATGCATTAAGATTATCTAAAACTTATTATGAAGATATCTTTCAATTTGCAACATTAAATTTTAGTTCTATACAATATCTAGTGTTCATCCAATTAGAAGTTTTAACACTAATTATTATAACTTAACTATATTATTTGTATTAGTTTCATTGACATGTTGTAATTAAGGCATCAACGAGTTACTCCCTCCGTTTTTTTTTTAAGTGTCGTTTTAAGGGTATCATTTTTTTTCAAAATAAGTGTCGCTTGTCTTGTCTGATCTTTACTCTCTACTTTTTTGCGATGGCCCACATCTCTTCTCTCTCTCTTTCTCCGCTCTACGTGTTTGCCTCAATCTTCTCTCTCTACTTTTTTGTATGCCCACGCCTCTTCTCTCTTTTTGTTTACATTAAAAAAATCAGTGTATAAAAAGGTGTGCAATTAGTTAAAGCGCCATTTATTTGGAAACGGAGGAAGTATTATATAACAATTTAGTATTTAGATGTTATAATAAAATAATAAAATATATGATAAATGAAATTCCAAAATACCATCCCAAATTCTTGTATGATTTTTTACTTAATTCTTTTATTGTTCAATACTTCAATCCACTAATTCTATAAAACCAATGTAGCGGTGGATTTGACAACTTATTACTTGGTTAATATAATTAAATTATATTAATTATATATTAAAAGTATTAATCCTTAATTGTCGGTCCGTGTAATTAAGAAATAAATTATAACATATTACTAGTAATAATATTTAAAATTAATCTTAAATCCGTCGATCGGTTGCCAAAATATATTTATTATACTTTTATATAAGCATATCTTTATTATAAACTAATTGCATGTTAGATAATTTAATATATGACATTTGAATGATAATATTTTTAAAATATTCATTTGTGTAAAACATTTCTAGTTGGAATAACACCTAATAAAATAATTTTTATTGATATTTTTTTTCTGGTTGGTAACAATCTGTAGTTACCTTCATTATTTGCCTTATCTTCTAATTCTTTTTGCTAATATGCATTTGCATTGTTCAACCTTCAGATACTTGAAGCCTTGATAAAGGGGAGATCCCATCAACAGGCTCTCTTGTGGAGGTTTTCAACAAGGGTATTCTTGAGCGCTGTTTGAAGCTATATATGAAAGGATGACGAAATACGCTTACCACTATCAGCTCAATCTTTGCAAGATGCCCACAATAATTCAAAATGAAGTAATGAAAGCTTTGATACAGCATTTCGGCCGTCATCACGCAAAGAAATCTGTCATGCAATTGATGAAGAGATACGAGAGGTATTGGTTAAGCGTAATTAATGAAATACTTGTTTTGAGGAAGATGATTTGTGATCTGTACTTCTATCTATCTAGAGTAAGGCATAGATAATTTTATAATTTATGCAATTGGTTAAAAGGCTTTGCAAAATTGTCAAATTGGTAGGGAGCTCGAATGCAAGTTGTCAAAATGATTATACATTCTATTTATAACACTGGCCCTTTGAGCAAGTCTATTGATTGTAGATAGTTTTTATGCTATTGGACAACATGTGGCTTGTGATATGTCATGTATAAATTTGTATTGCAGCTAGAGGCTGTAGAAATCCGTGTCATATATTCTAGGAGCTGCAATGTTAGGACCATACATTTCAATACATTGAATATCTCACATGCTTTTCTCTGGAAACTTTCTGCAGGTGTATAAGAATTTCATTCTGTCAAATGAATATCTATCCTCAAAGCTTTGCGAGGGACTATACCAGATGCGAGGACAAGATGGACCAGCTTCAAGTTCTCAAACTTCCATCCATGGCCAATTTAATGCAGGTTTCCTGCAATGCAACCAGTTTTGATCGAGAGTGTGTTGGACCTTCAAAAGCAAACTATGAGCAGCGCTGATGAAGGTATGGTAATTTGAGTTTAATGTTCTTTTTTTTTTCTTTTTTTCTTTTTTTGAGCCTTTCAGACTGCACTTTGAGATTTCCCTGAACTTAAGCTGAAGTTATATTAAACATTACAAATATGATTGAATTAACTTAAAATGAGAATAGAAATTTGAAATATTTGATGCTGATTCTTTGGAAGTGACCATCTAAATATAGATTCGTTTCTTTTGCTGTATTGTTGAAGTTGTTTTTTTTTATCTAATTTGTTGGGGTTGCCTACTATGCTGAACTTGACATTTGTCATTCTGTATGTATATCTGCAGATGTTGGGAAGTCACGATCTCTATTTATCAAGGAATACAACCAGAGCTTTTCAATTGGCTGGTGTCTTCTCCCTTTTCATGGTTGTGATTGGACGGTTTATTATAAAGTTTATTTTGATCGAATGGGAGCATGGATACTATTTATCTTCTTGAGACATCACACAGGTTGTTCTGGTCGGCAGAGTCTCTTTATTACAACCAGTTTGGCATTTCATTGTTGCCACTTGGGAAACACTTGTCTACAGCCCTATTATTGATTTGGACAGGTATAAGAACATTTCATTATTCCTCGTAACAAATTTGAAATAATTTTTATTGGTATTTGAATGACATGATAGGATGCAAATTCTCTTAGTTTTACATGTCAAAAAGCAAAGCTGGGTCAATTATTTTTATTTGGTTTATCAGTCTGCATTTTGACCGGAACGAAAAAGGAAAAGAACCTTTTCTCTTCAAAGTTGTGAGAATGGTCAATATTTTCTAAACTCTAGATGCTACAGGCTTGCATGCTACTTAGATATATAAGTTGATTTTTGTATATATAAGACCCTTCTAGGATTATGTATAGCGAGGTGCAGGTTGGATTTATGATTTCTGTAATGATCATATCTTTTAAGGATGGAAGAGTTGGATAATTCTTTTTCTAGATTATGCAGCTCATAAGATGTTGGGCAAAAATATGATTTTAATTGCGGATACTAGATGTTTTGTCTCAAACATGTGAGACATTATAGAGTACAAGAGACTGTGAGATTACTTTTCTTTATAAATATGCTAGATACTAGTTGAAAACTCGAGAAGACTTGGAATTCTTTCTCGAAAGAAGAAAAGGGAAATGCATGAAATTCTAACTTATTCTTGTTGGAGGTAAACTAGGGAGACTTATTAAATATGAGAATACTAACTTGTTTATATTTAATTGAACTAACGGCATGGTGGAGCTCTGGATGTGGTTCTGCTGGGGATGGGATCATTGCCTCAGAATTAGGATTTAAACTCGTATTCAGGGTTATGGTTTGTCTTTGAGACCATTCGCAGTTCCCTAAATTCAGTTGATTTTTCTGGTGATATATAGTTTTTTTTTTCCTGATTGCGCATTAGATCCGAGAAGCTGATATATCTCGACTTTCATTTGCTGTTGAGCTTGCTGAAGAATTCTATGGAAGGTCTGCATTTCTGTTATTTTCTGAACTCAACATGTTACTAAAATTTATCAGCTAGTTATGTAGTAACATTACTTTTAGAGCCCTACTTATATTACCGTACTAACTTGTTTAATGGTTTGCTTTATGGATATTTTACGGGGAGTAGAGTGAAGGTAATACACTAGCAACTTGGTTGAAATTCCTTTTGTATATTCTCTTACTTGAATCGTTGTTCCATTGATATGCACAATTGAATGGCTGTTTGAATGTTTTTGTAGGGACAAGATGTTGCTTTTGAGCCAGCAAAGCTTTTGTGGCTTATCCAGCGTGATTTTTTGCGTAAGTTAATACTTAATAGATGTCTTCCAAGGGTTTGAGTTCTTCGACTTGAGTTTAAGATTGCTTTCTTAAACTCAATGCAATGTGGCCATGCATGCTAGCAACCACCCTGCAAATTTTGTGGGGTAATATTATGAGGAGGATAGTACTAAAACATTATGTCATATGTGCTAAAAAGAAACTGTATTTAGATTTTGTGTTGATTCATATGCCACTTTTCTTTGGATCTCTTCGCCCTTTCTCCAAGCTTGTGGCAAAATGATGTAAAATAGATTTTTGTACTTTCAAATTCAGGATCTATTCTAACTGGGGTGTGACTCTTATTGTGGTATATATGCTGCATTTGTGCTATCAAGAGTGAACTGACATTCATTTTTTGGTGCTATACAGAAGGGAAGTCTGTGCAAGAAATGGTGCATGAAGCTCTTCGACGTGTCCCTAATGATAATGGTTTGTTTTCCTTTTCCCTGTATGCAGGAAAGACATTTTGTTTACATTCTCCTTGCTGCATTTTAGAGCAAAGCTTTGACGGAAAATTCTTTTTGTAATTGCAGGAGACAAAAATATTGATCAGGTACTTTTTCTAACTATTGTACTTTCATTTTTCTTTATGAATGACATATCATCTTTCTGGGATTATAAGTTCTCTCTTTTTGTTACTGTATCAGGTTAACCAGATCCGAGACTCTTTGGCTGTAATGGGTGATAATAGCACAGCCTTTAGCTTACCGCAAGTATGGATTTAATTTGTATCTTAAATAATCTCCCAAGTTTTTCCTCATATTCTGTATCTTATAATCGCTGTTCTTCTACAGGAAATCTGTTTATTGTATATGTTAAGTAACATGGATGGTTAAAGGACAATTGGATTTTAAACTTTTTAATTGTGTTCTCATTGTCCTAAAAGTTGTGAATAGTTCTGATGTAATGGGGTTGTGCACAGACACAGACACGGGATTTGGGTTCATGGGATGCATATATTTCTTGTTCGTATAATGATTTACTGCAGGTCCAGTTTTTTTGTTCGCATATGAAAGAGCTCTCAATGGCTTGTATAATCTTATAAACCCATGAATTTGAACTTGCAGCCTCATCTGATGCGAACAAAACTCTGTGACTTGAAGGATGAAGAGCTTGACCGAGCATATGTTAGAAAGAGAGAGCAATTGAAAAAGCTTGTTGCTAGTGTCATTCATCCAAAAATTGTTCAGGGCAAATTTCTGAATGGCAAGGAGTTTGTAGCATTTCTCGAACAGGTATCTTTATAGCTTCAGATCATCTTTAGTTTGAGAATTTGTTAAGCTTCTTAACATTGTCATCTCCGCATGAAACTCAATGATGATTTAAGTTGGAGCATTTGAAAATGAGTTTGTTTTAAACTTTCATGAATTAGCATCAGATTCACAATCTTATAGGGGCCAAGAAACAGGGCACAAAAGTAGAAACATGATGATGGAAGTGAGTTACTTAGATAACCCTGTTAGCAATTGAATGAGTTCTTGGACTTAATGGCTTTGCTGTTATAATATTTTATTGATATTTTTTTTCTGGTTGGTAACAATCTGTAGTTACCTTCGTTATTTTGCCTTATTCTTCTAAATTCTTTTTGCTAATATGCATTTGCATTGTTCAACCTTCAGATACTTGAAGCCTTGAATAAAGGGGAGATCCCATCAACAGGCTCTCTTGTGGAGGTTTTCAACAAGGGTATTCTTGAGCGCTGTTTGAAGCTATATAATGAAAGGATGACGAAATTACGCTTACCTCTATCAGCTCAATCTTTGCAAGATGCCCACGAAAATTCTAAAATAGAAGTAATGAAGGTTTTTGATGAACAGCATTTCGGCCGTCATCACGCAAAGAAATCTGTCATGCAATTGGATGAAGAGATACGAGAGGTATTGGTTAAGCGTAATTAATGAAATACTTGTTTTGAGGAAGATGATTTGTGATCTGTACTTCTAGCTATCTAGAGTAAGGCATAGATAATTTTATAATTTATGCAATTGGTTAAAAGGCTTTGCAAAATTGTCAAATTGGTAGGGAGCTCGAATGAACAAGTTGTCAATATGAATTATACATTCTATTTATAACACTGGCCCTTTGAGCAAGTCTATTGGATTGTAGATAGTTTCATGCTATTGGACAACATGTGGCTTGTGATATGTCATGTATAAATTTGTAGTTGCAGCTAGAGGCTGTAGAAATCCATGTCATATATTCTAGGAGCTGCAATGTATAGGACCATACATTTCAATACATTGAATATCTCACATGCTTTTCTCTGGAAACTTTGTGCAGGTGTATAAGAATTTCATTCTGTCAAATGAATATCTATCCTCAAAGCTTTGCGAGGGACTATATACCAGATGCGAGGACAAGATGGACCAGCTTCAAGTTCTCAAACTTCCATCCATGGCCAAATTTAATGCAGGTTTCCTGCAATGCAACCAAAGTTTTGATCGAGAGTGTGTTGGACCTTCAAAAGCAAACTACGAGCAGCGCATGATGAAGGTATGGAGTTAATTTGAGTTTAATGTTCTTTTTTTTTTCTTTTTTCTTTTTTTGAGCCTTTCAGACTGCACTTTGAGATTTCCCTGAACTTAAGCTGAAGTTATATTAAACATTACAAATATGATTGAATTATAACTTAAAATGAGAATAGAAATTTGAAATATATTTAGATGCTGATTCTTTGGAAGTGACCATCCAAATATAAGATTCGTTTCTTTTGCTATATTGTTGAAGTTGTATTTTTTTTATCTAATTTGTTGGGGTTGCCTACTATGCTGAACTTGACATTTGTCAATTACTGTATGTATATCTGCAGATGTTGGGGAAGTCACGATCTCTATTTATCAAGGAATACAACCAGAGGCTTTTCAATTGGCTGGTGATCTTCTCCCTTGTCATGGTTGTGATTGGACGGTTTATTATAAAGTTTATTTTGATCGAAATGGGAGCATGGATACTATTTATCTTCTTAGAGACATACACAAGGTTGTTCTGGTCGGCAGAGTCTCTTTATTACAACCCAGTTTGGCATTTCATTGTTGCCACTTGGGAAACTCTTGTCTACAGCCCTATTATTGATTTGGACAGGTATAAGAACATTTCATTATTCCTCGTAACAAATTTGAAATAATTTTTATTGGCATTTGAATGACATGATAGGATGCAAATTCTCTTAGTTTTACATGTCAAAAAAGCAAAGCTGGGTGCAATTATTTTTATTTGGTTTATCACTCCGCATTTTGACCGGAACGAAAAAGGAAAGAAACCATTTTCTCTTCAAAGTTGTAAGAATGGTCAATATTTTCTAAACTCTAGGATGCTACAGGCTTGCATGCTATGTTTTGTATCAAGTTTTTCAGCTAAACATGAATGTGCTCATGTTGCCTCAGGCACTTAGTTACCACAAAGCAATTTGGATATTGGTATATTTTTTATGATAAGATATTAAACAATTATATTTTCTGATGGATGCATTATATTTCTCTCAATCTATCTTTCTTTTTCATTTATTTTCCTTTGCTTGAGACAGATGGGCGGTTCCAATCTGTTTTATGTTTGCTATATTTATACTTTATTGGCGGTGTTATGGGAAACGGAAACATGGTTCACGCGGACTTTTGCCTCTGTACAACAATAGTAGAGGTACCTCAAATCGGCCGAGATCAGACTGAAAGGACACATATTGACTCGGGGGAACAACGTGGGCGAGCTTTTCTCATTTTAGGTATGAAGCCTGCCGACCAATTCTTTTTTAATCTTATATCTTTTTCGTTCTCTCAATCTGTCAATCAATCTGGAATTTTGAAGGGGGTAAAGGATGATTTGATGATTGTCGTGGCGGTTCTTATAGTTTCTGTAACTGTAGAATTTACAGCATTTTTATTATTATTCAATGTAATATTTTGATTGTTTCAAATGCCATTTAAATATATTACAGGTTCAATTTCTCTATAAACAACAGAAAGAAATTCATAGTTGTATGATGTCTTCTTGCTGAGGAAAAAACAAAGCGAAAGGAAGACAAAAGAATAAAAATAAATAAATAAATCGCAGTAGAGGTTATCATCTTATTGGCTGTTTAATCATTTTGATTTGAAATTTCCGATATCGGTTCATAATTGACATATCATTTATCATATTATTTCATCATAATTAGTTATATAATCATTTTTATAATTGCAATTTATTTGGATTTGTCATCGTATCGATGTTTTTGTTGAAGTTATTAATTGGATTTCTGATTAAAAATGAAGTTTTAAGATAACTTATCAGTATCCTCGCGATGAACTAGTTTGTCGTATCGAAAAATGACAATGTAGTAATACGACAAATAAGAATTTTTAGAATGGACAAAATTTTAAATACTCGAGTTGCGACAAGAGTTTACTTTTACATTATTAATTATAATACGACATGTAGTTAGATTTAGTAGTTGTTGTTACTTGTATGCATTAAGATTATCCAAAACTCATTATGAAGGTATCTTTCAAGATGCAACATTAAATCTTATTTCTATACAATATTTAGTGTCCATCCAATTAGAAGTTTTAACACTAATTATTATAACTTAATTATATTATTTGTATTAGTTTCATTGACATGTTGTAATTAAGGCATCAAGCGAGTTATTATATATCTGTTTAGTATTTAGATGTTATAATAAAATAATAAAATATATGATAAATGAAATTCCAAAATACCATCCCAAATTCTTGTATGATTTTTTACTTAATTCTTTTATTGTTCAATACCAATGTAGTGGTGGATTTGACAACTTACTAGTTGGTTAATATAATTTAATTATATTAATTATACATTAAAAATATTAATCCTTAATTGTCGGTCCGTATAATTAAGAAATTAATTATAAAATATTACTAGTAATAATATTTAAAATTAATTATAAATCCGTCAATCGGTTGCCAAAATATATTTATTATACTTTTATATAAGTATATCTTCATTATAAACTAATTGCATGTTGGATACTTTAATATATGACATTTGAATGATAATATTTTTAAAATATTCATTTGTGTAAAACATTTCTAGTTGGAATAACACCTAATAAAATATAGTGATGAACTAGATTAATCTTAGAAAATGGATATCGACTTTAAATTTACATTTAATTATGTTAAATTAACTACATCTTTTATTAATATGACTATTTTATGTACGTATTGTACATTAAATTCAATCACAATAGATATTATATATTTTTATCTTGTCGTGAGTAAAAAAATATATAATATTTGATTGTCTCATACTTGAAAGTACGTAGTGATTTAAAAGTGTAAAATAATATATTCTAATTATGAGAGGTTTACTATTATTTTATTTTTTAATTTCGGTTTATTAATCCTTGCACTATGATTTAGTAAAACTGTAAAAGTAAATTAAAAGCTAATGGATTGTGCATTTCGGACAAGCAAAAATTGATCCCTCCCGCGCTCTTCGTTTCATTCGAATCAGAATCAAATCCCACGCGCAACCAAACACACTCTCGCTGCGTACATCGGATACTTGATGGTTGACACTTCCTGACACGTGGGTCCCACTCCAATGTATTGAAGAATTACACTCGAGCAAGAGCAAGCGCGTTAATTCAACCACAAATCTTCAAAAGGTACCCTTAAACCCTAACGCGGCTGTGTAAGACCGTCACATTGAAATCTGATTTTTTTTTTTTTTTAATGAAATTATCATTTTAGCCTCATCTTCTTCATAATTACCCATTGAACCTACAACACTGCCAACGGCTCACAACTCTACAACTCCACTCCACTCCACTCCACTACCACTACCAATCCATCAAAATCAAAAGAAAAAGTCCCACATGAACAATTAAACGATTGTTAATACTCACAAAAATAAAAATAAAAAGAGACAAAACCCATCTTAAAACCAAATACCCAAGACAAAAAAACTCATTGGTGGGTTGGGTTCAAAAAAAAATTATTTAATTAACTAGAGAGGTTGAGTTTAATTGGTATTTTATTAATTTTAGCTGGGGTGGGTTCATTACCGTTAAAAGTTTAACAGCGTTAGGGTTAGAGAGTATTTTTGACAATTTTCCTTGAAAGTACAAAAAGTTTAATTATTAGTAAAACGTTAGGGTAGTTTGTGAAAATCTCCATATCTGGAAACAAATATGTCCTCGGCCACCTGTTCACTTCGAACAGCGCGTGTCATTTAAAGAGATCATAATTCCATCATTCGCAAACAGAAAAACATATACTACATCCCACCAATAGATTCCTAGAATGCAATACAATTGGACACGTGGGAAGATTCTATTGGGTTTTAGTAACTACTTTCTATATGTTTTAGTACAGAAAATCTGTAAAGTTGCATGAATGGTAACCTTAGCATGTGTCGTTTATCAATTCAGTACTCACTGAAACCAATTAAGCATATATAATAAATATAAATTGCCAAACACTACTTCATTTCTTTTTAGATTATCCTCACTGCTTCATCATCATCATCAGGTATTCGTGTACTTCTAGGGTTTGGTTTCGTTTTCTGATCAATGGTCTTCCACAAAGCTTTTTCTTTGCTTGTTTTTGTAATCTGTGTTCCAGTTTTTATGATATTTATTTGATTGGGTTTATAGTACTGATGATAAATAAGTGGAATTTTATCTAGATTTTACAGATCTTAATCTGAAAATGAGTGACACTCAAGAAGTTATCAGCCTGCCTAGATCAGGTATATTTATATATCTTGATGAACTCATTTACAAGGTTTCTTTTACATGGTATTTCTCATGGTTGATTAAGTTCAAATCATGAGTAAGAGTTTGTTGTTAAGTGTATTTGGTTTATAAAATTTAAATCATTTTATGTGGGACTAATTCGAAACCAAAGATAATTGGTTTTGTTTTATACATACGATGTATACAATATATAAGAATTTTGATTGTAGGTGAAAAGATCTTTCAAAAAATGACTTAATTTTTTTTATTATTCATAAATAATTAATAAACAAAACAAGATCTATCCGGGACATATATAGAGAAGAGTATTTTCATTATCTCTGTACGTAAATTTAGACAGTGTCTCATTACATTTTTGTGAGAGCTCCTTAATTTGATCACAAAAAACTATCGATTATATATAAAAAAAATTTGATTTATTGATTGGTATATCTATAAGAAAGAGCAAGGAAAATTAAGGTACCAGTTTCTGAAGAATTAATCAAAGATTGGTTCTGAGAGTCAAGTTCATCAGTTTTTTAATTATTTTTTTAATTTTTTTTTTTCTTTTTTTTTTTTTTGTTATTTATGTTTGTTACTAATAAGCTTTCGATGAAACAGAAGAATTTAGTGACACAGGTTCATCAAATGAAGTGGTTAGCACCCTGAACCATGTAAGTTTTTTCATTTAATCAACATTAATCTCACCATGTCTAATTACTGTTGATGTTAGGGTTGATTAAGTAGTTAAATAGTGCGAAGTATGAAAAAAGAAACACTTATAATTATATATTTTCAGGATAACAAAAATGAGGAGCAGGTGGCTACCCAAGAAAGAAGATGGATAGGAACAATTGTAACAAAAATATTTGATGGTCATACAGTTATGGGTGAAGTTATTGCTTATGACAAAGAAATCAGAAAGTTCAAGGTTTGAGTTCCTCTCTAATATTTTTCTTATGATCTTGTGTCTTTATAGTTACAAACTAATTTAGTTCACAAGTTTCTAGTTACGTGATTTCAATATATATATATATACGCGCACACGAGAGATCGATCTTAAAATAAAATTAATGTCATTTACGTATTAGGGTTAAAGTTAGGTGTACGTACGTAAGAGATCGATATATATGCTAACATTTTAACAATAATTAGTAATGCATATAATTAATTTATTGCATCTTAATTAGAGTTCCTTAATTTGTAATTCAATGCTATAATATAGGTCATGTTGTATATGATATTTTTTTATTTTTTTTTTACACAGATTGTTTATGAAGATGACAAACGGGAGAAAGTTTGTGAAGATGAACTACTCTCACTTGCAGCGCCCCCTCAGATGGTTCGTGAATATCTTGATCATGTTGAGCTCAACAGGTAAAGATTGGAGATAATTTATATCTGAATCTGTAGGAATTTGAAATGATCATGCATGTAGTGTCGAAGCTAGGAGAAAGGGGAAAATATGATGGTGAGACTGCGATGCAATTTGTGAAGTAATAAAGTCTGTTCTTTGACATTTTTTTCTGTGTCAGTATAAATGTCATTGGAATTAGACCTTTTTCTTGTGGTTTGTATGTTCAACAAATTAATAAGAGGGGGAACACATGAATCATTAAAAATGAATATAGAATGTTGCATTTACATATATATGTAAAGTATTTTGTGCATGAATTTATGTATTGTTCATCCTTTTACCATGCATTTACGTTAGTTTATATATGTATACATCTCTGAACTCGGCAGCTTGTATGCAAAACATGTACAATTTCAGGAGCAATGAGAAGAAGAAGAAGAAAGGAACGTCTAAAGCAACAAAAACATCAAGTCTGAAAATACGTATACCAATCAACTCAAACCAGCCAAAAGCCAAAGAAGAAGTGAAAGGCAAGAGAACTCGAAAAGCAGCCCAGAATCCATCTACCTATATACCATTGGCCATCAGAGAGAACAAGAGAGATGCCTATATCTGGTACTACTAGTCATGGCCTAGTAGATCATCTCCAAATAATTGGTTAGTGTTTTATATATATTTCTTGCTGATTCATATAGTTACGGCTTATAATATTAAGTTATGTTGGTTTGTGTGTTTCATGGCTGCTGGTAATTTTTTTTTTCTTTGTAAATATCTAGGTTGGACCAAAAAGCTACAAGCATAGTTCAATAAAAGGACGATGAGTAATTGAAGTGGGTGGGAGAGGGTGAAACCAGCTATGGTTGCCAATGTTTGGTTCATTTTCTCATGAAACACTTTGTTTTGAATTGTGGACTTGAACGTCAGATTTTCTTTCATGCAAACAGATTATTTGTGATTGGTATTTTCTGGGATGTGATGGGTCCTACATCTTATTTTCTAGCAAGTTTTATTGGTTTGACCTAGTATGGGTAACTAAGCATTTTCGTTTAGGGTTACGATCTTTTAAATTTAACTTAAATTGAAACACAAATTAATGACCATTGATTTATTGCAATCTAACGGATATAAAATGAAAATGGAAGGTGATTATTTTCATTATCACCTCATGAACTCTTAAACCATTAGATTAAGTTAAAAGAGAGTGATAACTAAGGATGACAACGGGGCAAGAAGGTCTTCACCATTCGCCACCTTAGTGGCAAGCCTAATAACCTCTGTACATAGCATAGGTAGGGTTATTTCATATTTTATTTAGTTATTATAAAGTTTAATTTTCAATTTTTAAAAATTATCATTAAACATGCAACCTTGGATTTTGACCTCTATCCCCCACTCTATTACCTCGATTTATTTGAGTGGGACACCCAACCCCACCCGATTTCCCGATTTATTATAGGATTATCAGTGACAGAGTTAAGAATTCAGATGAGGGTGCAAAATTGAAAACAATAAAGATTGACTCACAACTCAATCTTATAAACTGTTTTTTTCACAACTCTGATATAGCAGCTTGCAATAGATAAACTCATAATTGGGCATGTAGGACCTATTGTTGGGCAAACATGACCCATTACGAGCTATCACGTTGGAGTTGTGAGAGAAAATTTGTGAGATTTGGTTGTAAATATAGTATTGTCCAATAAAAAAGAAAAATGTGGTTTAAGGTAATAAAAAATTTGTTCTATATCAAAATGTTAATTTATTAAGTTTATATAAAATGTGTTTTTATATATTTATAATCTAAATTTTCATTTTGTTTGTTTTTCAACTTAATATCATGTTTTTGAATTTAATTATTTGAGGGGATAACTGAAATTATTTAAAGTATTGGGGATCTAAATGTAATAACTAGCAACTTTTTTTCAAAATCTCAGAGATGTCGAGGGCCCACCGTTAGCCCTAATTGGCTCAACGGCTCAGCCCCTGAAATTTAAAAAAAAAAACTAGGTGAAAGGCCCGTGTGTTGTGCGAGTTGTTTATGAAAGTGGCTTTGATATCATGTTTATTTGAACAATAATGCTAAATATACAAATAAATCTTATAAAAATTTGTGTACAAATTGATGTGACAAAAAATGAATGGAAGAATGAATATGATGAGTTTGACTTTTTGTACCCACTTTTCCATTTATTTTCTGCCACATCAGTTTGTACATAAATCTTTGTAAGAGTTGTTTGTACATGTAGCATTACTCTTATTTGAATAATTGAATGTTTCAATTGGTTGATATCTACTATAGAGGTACATACATTTATATAGGTCGAAAAAATCTACTAAATCTCCTAATTATGTTAGTTACAAATTACAGAATATACTGATATAATTAGGAAATATGCAATATAAATAGTATCTTAAGACTGAAAAAAATAATAGATTAGAAAATATTTGTGATAGTATTTAATTTAATGTTCAATTAATAATTAAAATAATAAATAATAAAGAAATTAAGAGTAACAATTTGATATAAATATTACATGTCAATATATACCAATTGAATCCAAATAAGTCATATTAAATTGTATGATTAATATTATTTGGATCGGTGTTCCTTGACAAAGTTTTACTGTTGAACCAACGGTCCAACCGTTCCTGTTTGACAATGGGGTTACTACTTATTTAGGGTTCTCTTATTTTCCCTTTTTTCATTTCTTTGTAAAGCTTTGTCTTCTGTGTTGTTGACAATAATTTTGAAGACGATTGTAGTGTTTGTTTCGAGCATTTTTCCACTGTCGACATAGTCTTTGTGTAACTAATCTTTCTTTTTAATCTTTTGTTTAGTTTTTTCTAACATGGTTTTTTTTTTTGGCAAGTGTTTGTTTTGTTGATATTTGTTCTTAATACATTTCAGTTGTGTGTTTGTTTTGTTTTATTCTCTGTTATAATAAACCTTTAATCTTGATAGAACCGTGTATGTGTCATGCCACATACATAAGCTTGTATTTTGGCTCCCAAAAACAAGTATCAGCAGTGTGCTTATGATCTCAAGTGTCGTATTGACTTAAGTATTATTTATGTCTTTTGTTTTTTTTTTTTTCTCTAAAAACCACAATTAAAACTTTTACATATGAAAATAATCGGCTAGCTTTGAAGCTAGAAAATGCGCCGGGGAAACTTGAAGCAGTATGCTCGTTAGAAATTATTAATCAAAAATGTTGTTCTATCACTTTTTATTATTATTTTTTTAAATTATCTTTATAAGGAATTCATGTGTTTGTATTCTTGTTTCCAAACTGTGAACAAAACATGTCCGTTTGCACAACATATATTTAATATAAGATATATGTAGAAAGTTTCAGGAATATAAAAGCATTTACCTGTCCAAAATGAGATATGTTAGTATCATATTAAGTATCCATGATTCCCTTTCCCATAGCTTTTGGAGGTGGATATTGAAACAATGTTTTTTTTTTGTGTTCCTGCGTACTGCATTTGTAACTGTTTTTTTGCCCTCCTGCAAATTTCATACTCAAAGAAACGTAGTTTATTTTCATTTAATGTGTAATATGTTAACATATAACTTACAAATGTTTTCTTTGATTATGAATGAGAGAAATATATTCAAACATATTTAAAATTAATGGACAAATGGAAGGATATGTTATTGTGCTCAAATGTATCAAAAGCTGCTAAAAAAGCATTAAATATACCATGTTAAGCAAGACATAGGAAGAAGTGTGGTCACAAACCCACATGTTCATCAACCCAGAAAAAGGAAATTGAGAAATAATTATGTATTTTGTTGTTGATTTTTTTTTTTTTTTTTTTTTTTTTTTTTTTTTTTTTAGCATTAATGTCATATCTAGTTTGAAAGATGTGATTGTCAAGCAAAGAAAGGACAGACATTTTGATCCTGTCAGGATAATGTTATGTCTATGTCATTTTCCCTTAAACATTTATACAATATCATCTCATCTGTTATGGTAAACAAAGGAGATAATTGGTCAACGTTTCATGCTCATACTTATTCATGTATTGCAAATATGATTGTAGGAAGTCCCAATAATATATACTTCTTGAATCTTTAAAAGAGATGTTTACATGGAGGTTATTTATTTATTCTCTTGAAGAATTTCCTGTTCCACTTCCTTTGCAACAACCAAAAACTCTTTTCTAGTTAGAACATAAATAATACCCATGACGAAATTCATGATATCTTCAATTTTTGTCTTGTAGCATTTAGATCGTCTAAGTTGGTGCTAACATTTTGTAGAATGTACATATTTCAACTCCAACTGTCTATCAGCTATTGCTGAAGCAACTGTGAAAAACAAATTACGAAATTTTATTAATTTATGAAAGCTCTACAAATACAAAGTTCCTTATAGATGTATAGAAGTAAACATAACATAACGGGTTAAATGTTTATTACCATTTGCTCTGACATTGTTTGGTTATGAGTCGTTTAAATGTGATGTTCTATCAGCCATTGCGAAATCAGGGGAAACAAATAGAATCAATGAAAGTCTACAACTTTATAAATGCAATACAAATACAAACTTCCTTATCCTTATATAGAAAAATAAACATCAAAGGGCGATTTAAATGACAATAGAAAATGAATAGTTGAAAAACCAATAGACATCTCTTAATAAATAAACACTCATTCAAGAAGATAAAAAACTCTTCGGATACCATGGAAGGAAATGACAATAGTTATTCATTAAATAAAAAAGTTAAAAATGCACATTGGAATCGGTGTGTTTATAAATATATATAGATATTTAATGTAAATGTGAAGCGTTGTATTTATGTGAATATTAAGGGATTAAACACATCCAACAAACTTTGGGATTCCCAAACAATTAATTATAATCACTGTTTAATATCATATCTATATATCTATATATATCTGTCGATTTCATGCATCAGTGATATGATTGTTATAGTTTGCTGAACAATTTGATGTTTATGACATCAAGAAACCTTACCATTTAGATTTTTTAGATTTTATTGGAAGTTTTATATTCATTTAAGTTTTGGTTGTAAGGCCCATTTTTTTTCTTTAATTTAAGTTATGGTTCGGCATTTGGCTTATTACAATTAAAAATGGTTCATCATGTTTTTTGAATATGTAATAGTATTGGTGATTGTTAGATCTTTTGTCATTGTTCAATATATTTCAAATGATTTATCATATTCCAATGGTTCGGCCAATGGCTTATATTACTGGGGATGTGTTATTGAACAATACAGTTTACAATGGAAGGACACAATGCTGTGATCGTAAAGTAGACCTTTGGGATGCCACAATTTGATTTTATATCTTTTCAACCAAAATGTGAAGGGTCTACAGTTATCCGAATTCAGCATTTAATAAATCAAATTAAAGTATTGTCTGTCTAGTTTCCAATGCTTCAATTCACTCATCAATTGAACTTTTATTAAGCAAGTTATGACCAATTTACTACTGACTGTTTAGTGAAAACCAAGTTGATATCATATCTTTTCAATCAGAATGTGATGGTTTGATAGCAAGACAGATTCCATATTAGAGGCAACATATAATATATCAAATTAAAGTCATATCTGTCTAGTTTTCAATGCTTAAATGTTTTCATCAATTGAACTTTTAGTGCGTAAGTTATGGTTAATTTACCACTAACTGTTCAGTGAAAATCGAGAAACAGAATAGTTAGATGTCGAACTACTGATCAGATGCCAAACCAAATGGTTCAACATCCGACTTTATCTCTAATAGGTTGCTTTCTCGCTTTTTTTGGTTCATCCAAGGATGCCAAACACCGCAAACTCAGACATAGGGTTCACTCTTAAATCAAAATTAAGATGAATGGTTCGACATTCATCTAAAGGAGATAGTCAGATGTCGAACCATTCATCAGATGTTGAATCATCTAGTTCGACAGCTAACTTAAATCAAAATTAAAGAAGATACACAATTTGAAGATAAACTTAAGAACAACATAACTAAATTAAGATGCTCGACATCTGACATCATTAAATGAATTATGATGAATGGTTCGGCATATAATTTTCCTTATAGTTGGGGTTATTGTCAATGTTCGACATTCAATTATACGATTCAAATTTCACAATTGACAATGACATGGTAAAGCAACACAATACTTAAGACATATATCATAATAATAATCATCATAATACCATTCATAAAAGTAAATTACCAAATATGTTCAACAGAGACTTTTGAAATAACCAAAAATAACAAAACCAAAAGAGAGTATGTTAGAAACATAGCATATCATTACAAACCATCCATGGCTTGCATACCAATGATATATATATAAGTATTATATATTATATATTTGAAAGGGGTCTTTGTCCTGGCAATAACCAAGCGAACAACCACACACAACCTCCTCCATCCTTAAGCAGTAGCCCTTCCGACCTTTCGTTTCCATGATTTCTTTATGTTTAATCATGTAGAGCTGCTCCATTACAAAGTCCATGCGACATAATGGTATTAAGCTTGCTTTGCAGAGACATCATGCAGTTGCCCCTAATAAAAAAAATACATAGGATGATATACAAAAAAAAGGAAACTATTAGAAATGAACTCCAATTGTAGACAAACATTGTGTAAACCCAACCGATCAAGACAAAGCAAATACATAAGACAAAAAAAAAATAAATAAATAATATATACTTCTTGAATCTTTAAAAGAGATGTTTACATGGAGGTTATTTATTTATTCTCTTGAAGAATTTCCTGTTCCACTTCCTTTGCAACAACCAAAAACTCTCCTCTAGTTAGAACATAAATAATACCCATGACGAAATTCATGATATCTTCAATTTTTGTCTTGTAGCATTTAGATCGTCTAAGTTGGTGCTAACATTTTGTAGAATGTACATATTTCAACTCCAACTGTCTGTCAGGTATTGCCGAAGCAACTGTGAAAAACAAACAACGAAATTTTATTAATTTATGAAAGCTCTACAAATACAAAGTTCCTTATAGATGTATAAAAATAAACATAACATAACGGGTTAAATGTTCATTATCGTTTGCTCTGGCATTGTTTGGTTATGAGTCGTTTAAATGTGATGTTCTATCAGTCATTGCGAAATCAACAGGGGAAACAAATAGAATCAATGAAAATCTACAACTTTATAAATGCAATACAAATACAAACTTCCTTATCCTTATGTAGAAATAAACATCAAAGGACGGTTTAAATGACAATAGAAAATAAATAGTTGAAAAACCAACAGATATCTCTTAATAAGTAAACACACTCATTCAAGAAGGTAAAAAACTCTTCGAATACAATGGAAGGAAATGACAATAGTTAGTCATTAAATAAAAAAGTTAAAAATACACATTGGAGTCGGTGTGTTTATAAATATACATAGATAATTAAGGGATTAAACACATCTAACAAACTTTGGGATTCCCAAACAATTAATTATAATTACTATTCAATATCATATCTATATATCTATATCTATCTGTCTATTTCATGCATCAGCGATAGGACTGTTATAGTTTGCTGAACAATTTGATGTTTATGACATCAAGAAACCTTACCATTTAGATTTTTTAGATTTTATTAGAAGTTTTATTTTCATTTAAGTTTTGGTAGTAAGCCCAATTTTTTCTTTAATTTAAGTTACGGTTTGACATTTGGCTTATTACAATTAAAAATGGTTTAGTATGTTTTTTGAATATGTAATAGTATTGGTGATTATTAGATTTTTTGTCATTGTTCAACATATTTCAAATGATTTAGCATATTCCAATGGTTCCGCCAATGGCTTATATTACTGGGGATGTGTTATTGAACAATACAGTTTACAATGGAAGGACACCGTGTTGTGATCGTAAAGTAGACCTTTGAGATGTCACAATTTGATATTATATCTTTTCAACCAAAATGTGAAGGGTCTACAGTTATCCAAATTCAATATATAATATATCAAATTAAATTATTGTTTGTCTAGTTTCCAATGCTTCAATTCATTTATCAATTGAACTTTTATTAAACAAGTTATGACCAATTTACTACTCACTGTCTAGTAGAAACCAAGTTGATATCATATCTTTTCGACCAGAATGTGATGGTTCGATAGCAAGACAAATTCCATATTAAAGGCAACATATAATATATCAAATTAAAGTCTTGTCTGTCTAGTTTTCAATGCTTAAATGTGTTTATCAATTGGACTTTTATTAAGCAAGTTATGGTCAATTTACTACTAGTTGTTCAGTGGAAACCGAGAAACATAATAGATAGATGTCGAACCATTCATCAGATGCCGAACCAAATGGTTCGACATCCGACTTTATCTCTAATGGGTTGCTTTCTCGCTTTTTTTGGTTCATCCAAAGATGTCAAACACCGCAAACTCAGACATAGGGTTCACTCTTAAATCAAAATTAAGATGAATGGTTCGACATTCATCTAAAGGAGATAATCAGATGTCGAACCATTCATCAAATGTCGAACCATCTGGTTCAGCAGCTAACTTAAATCAAAATTAAAAAAAGATACACAGTTTGAAGATAAACTTAAGAACAACATAACTAAATTAAGATGTTCGGCATCTGACAACATTAAATGAATTATGATGAGTGGTTTGGCATATAATTTTCCTTATAGTTGGTGTTATTGTCAATGTTCGGCATACAATTATACGATTCAAATTTCATAACTGATAATGAGATGGTAAAACAACACAATACTTAAAACATATATCATAACAATAATCATCATAATACCATTCGTAAAAGTAAATTACCAAATATGTTCAACAGAGACTTATGACATAACCAAAAATAACAAAATCAAAAGAGAGTATGTTAGAAACATAACATATCATTACAAATCATCCATGGCTTGCATACCAATGATATATATAATATTATATATTATATATCTAAAAGGGGTCTTTGTCCCGTCAATAACGAAGCGAACAACCACACACAACCTCCTCCATCCTTAAGTACTAAACCTTTCGTTTCCATGATTTCTTTATGTTTGATCATGTAGAGCTGCTCCATCACAAAGTGCATGTGACATAATGGTATTAAGCTTTCTTTGCAAAGACATCATATTGCAGTTGTCCCGAATAAAAAAAAATTATATAAGATGATATACAACAAAAAGGAAACTATTAGAAATGAACTCCAATTGTAGACAAACATTGTGTAAACCCAACCCACAAAGCAAATACATAAGACAAAAAATAAATAAATAAAGTTGTAGGATTAAAGAAGAGTGCAATAATTTAAACCTCAATTGAACTTTGAAAAACTTTTGGAACACACACACACAATATATATATATATATAATTTAATTAGACCTTTGGGATGCCCAATAAAGTATAAATGGTGGAATTGTATCATATCACATAAATATATATAGATATTTAATGTGAATGTGAAGGGATTAAACACATCCACCAAACATCAATCTATATATCTTCTTATTTGAAGTAGACATTTGGAATGTCACTATTTGATATCATATATTTTCAACCAGAATGTGAAGGGTCTACAATTATTTAAATTCAACATATAATATATCAAATTAAAGTCATGTTTGTCTAGTTTCTAGTGCTTCAATCCGTTCATCTATTTGATTTTTATTGAGCAAGTTATGACCAATTTATTATTGACTGTTTAATTAATATGTGTCATTAATACTAAAAAATATGAAACACCAATTACATTAAGCCACATATAACCAAAAATCATACTCATCCACATATCCCACGTCATCACCAATCATATGCAACCAAATGTACATATCCTACATTATCACCAATCATATGTAGCCATTTGTCGAACAATCATCCAACATGTCAAAATCCACCAATTTTAGAGCTTTAAAAATCCTACTTGGCAAACAAATAGGGTATGTCTCAGGATTATATCAATATATACAGAATATAGATATAGATTTTCCAATATGCGATATCATCAAAATTTCCAATATGCTTATCTGACAGGGGAATCTGTGGGACTTTTGGTTATTTTTGTATGGGCTTTCTTCTTTTTATAGCCNATCATATGTAGCCATTTGTCGAACAATCATCCAACATGTCAAAATCCACCAATTTTAGAGCTTTAAAAATCCTACTTGGCAAACAAATAGGGTATGTCTCAGGATTATATCAATATATACAGAATATAGATATAGATTTTCCAATATGCGATATCATCAAAATTTCCAATATGCTTATCTGACAGGGGAATCTGTGGGACTTTTGGTTATTTTTGTATGGGCTTTCTTCTTTTTATAGCCCAAGCAAGACAACCTTTATCAGGCCCAGCCTATTTATATTTTATAAGGCCCACAGAATATTCCAGCCCAACCGTGCCAGCTTATGAATGGCTTGGGCTTTATTGTAGTAAAGACAATTCCGTTTTTCTCTGTTGAGTGTTTTTCAGTTAATTCTGTTTATTGTTTAGTTAACCTGTACGTTGTCGTTTCAATCTGAAAAACAAGGACCACACTGTTCATTCCTCCCTCTCTCTTCAGTCTTCATTCTCTCAAGACTCTACTCTGTACCCGAAATTAACCCTCCAAATTACCTGCAAAACCCTAATTCGCCAATCCTTTTACATTAAACCTTAATTTGATTGAGTCAACTCAATCTGAGTCAAATGGACACGCACTCCTCTCACCTTACTGTGCAGAACCGCTCGCGGAGCTCACAAACGCCGTCCCCGTCCCACTCGGCCTCCGCATCCGCCACGTCGTCGATTCACAAGCGCAAATTAGCAGCGACAGCGGCGGCGGCCGCGTCTGAGGACCACGGACCACCGACATTCCCTGCCTCCTTCTCTGCCGACACTCGTGACGGCGCCTTGACGTCTAACGACGACCTCGAGAGCATCTCCGCCCGCGGGGCCGACTCCGACGCTGACGACTCGGAGGACGCCGTGGTTGACGACGATGAGGACGAGTTCGACAACGACAACGAGTCCTCCATGCGAACCTTCACCACGGCTCGGCTCGAGAACAATAATTCCGTTGGCTCCGTGCGGAACACAAAGCTGAAGACGGAACCCGTGACGGTTAAACTTGAGAATCCGGATGGCGGGAAGGAAACTGGTCCCATAGGGAGTACCGTCTTGGGGTCCACTGGTGGGACCGGTGGCTCGGTGCCGGGAATTGTGGTTAAAGAAGATTCAGTGAAGATATTTACAGAGAATATACAAGCTAGTGGTGCTTATAGTGCTCGAGAAGAAAGCTTGAAGCGAGAGGTACAATTTTGCAATTTAATTATTATAATTTGTTTTTTTACATTGATTATATTATAATTGTGCTGGAGCTTGGAGATCATGCTTTTAATTGTGTTATTGGGAATGTTTCAGGAAGAAGCTGGAAGGCTCAAGTTTGTGTGCCTCGGGAACGATGGTGTTGATGATCATATGGTTTGGTATCTCTTTCTCTCTTTCTCTCATCCTGAACCTTCATGTTTCTGAACTTCTTTTTTCTTATGTGTGGTCATTTGAATTTTGCTATTGTGCATTTTCTGTTCGTTTATGTGATTAATAGGCTTAATTTTCTCAGGTTGATAGGATTAAAGAATATCTTTGCGAGGCAGCTACCCAACATGCCTAAGGAGTACATTGTCCGTCTTGTGATGGATAGGTAATATCATGAAAACTTCTAATCTAAAAGAAATTAGTTCCCAGTTTTAGTTCTAAAAAAATAAAATAAGAAATCTCTAATTGGTAGCAGCAAATTTAGTGAAAGCTCACTATTCAAATATGGAAAGGAAACCTTTCGACCCTGTCAGACAGTGTTTGATAGTAGTAGACGTTGAATCAAGCCTAAGATATTATGATCTGTTGATTAGAATGGTTAAATGTAGTACAGGAAAAATAGTATCTCCACCGTGGTACATGTTAATACACTGGACGACACATCAGTGCACCTAAAGACCACTTATTTTCAATCATAATAGACTTTCTGATGCATTGATTGAGGTTTAGCACATATGTCAGAGTCATATCAGCTTGGAGTAATTTTCTCAGCAGTCTTTGTTCTTTAATGAGAGGACTTCATCCCTAACTTCCGTGAGTTGAGATTGCATGGAATATATATTGCTCTTCGATTGCTCGAAGTTTGATTGCAAAACCTCATATGAGAGGACTTTATATGTTGATTTTAAGCATCCATGCACATTTGAGATTTAGATTCATATTGTTTCACACATTGCAGAAGCTAGGATCAATATATTGTCAAATACTGATGGTGCTGTTTTATATTAAATGACCTCTAAGGTCTCACTAGTAATGTAATATCATTGTTGTCTTTTATTGTTCCTTCTTTTATATGCTTTCTGAATAGAGGTGCTTTTCATATTTTATATGCAGAAGCCACAAGTCGGTTATGGTTATCAGACATAATCAGGTTGTTGGTGGCATCACATATCGCCCATACTCCAGGTTTGTATTTATGATATTTTTTGGTTCCTTTTTTAAACATCATTGAATGAACTGTCGTATCATTATGTATTCTCACTCAGAGCCAGGTAAACCAATCCACTTAATCTGTTTGATGTGTCATCACTTTACCTTCCTAAACTGCTGGAAGCATTCTGTCAACTTCATGTGTGTTTTGTGACCATGAGTCAATACTTTGGTCTTGGTTTAGCAAGAGCAGCTAAATAAACTTCTCTACTGTTTCATTTTGTCCTACTGATGCCATTTCTACTTTTAATTAACTTTAAATAACTGGTGCTTCACCTTAATTCATAGTGTAGGATGACATTTGAAGGAATTGAATAATATTTATTGAGCGAGGTCACAGTTTCATTCATATGGTGCTTTCTTTGCCCTCTGACTAACACCCTTGTTCTGGAAAAACACAGCCAAAGGTTTGGGGAGATAGCTTTTTGTGCAATCACAGCTGATGAACAAGTAAAAGGTTATGGGACCAGATTGATGAACCATTTAAAGCAGCATGCACGTGATATTGATGGGCTAACACATTTTCTAACATATGCTGATAATAATGCTGTTGGTTATTTTATTAAACAGGTCTGTTTATTCACTTTTGATGTAGTTGTAAAATTAAGGGTTTTTGTTGTTTGGTTTAGCATAAACTGATGGTGGGATGATTAGTTCTATATATACTACACAACTCTAGTGAAATCATGATAGTTTCTTTGCTAGGAAAATTTCTAGTGGGTGGCTAATATTAAGTATAAAACTGTGACATCTTTTTTTTCTTTGAAAAGGTTCTATCTATGTAGTGGTGTAAATTATCAAGTAAAAAACTTGTTTTGATAATACTCTTTTATTTTTTTATTCTTTTTGGTTTTTTGAGAGACTTAAACATCTTAAATTGCATTTGGATATTTTTTCTGGTGCATTAATGTAGAAGGCTCTTACTAATGAGTTAATATATAGACTGGAGGTTGAAAATGAGGCAATGAATTGGTATCTCAAATTAAGTTAAATAATTTAAAAAAAAAAAAAAAAAAGAATCTTTGTAATTTGACCAGCCTAATATGTAGAGCAAGTTAGCATTGTAAAACATCTTTTTCTTACAAAAAATATTTAAATGACAAAGGCACAGTCAGTTTTATGTAACCACTGAGGAACAATTTTTGGTTTCATTACTAATAGATTCAAGTTTATGGACTCTTTTAATTGTTGGATTTTACCATGCTATGATGGAGACCTGGCTCTGGAAATTGTGGAGTTATGTTGGAATTAGTTGTTCTGCCATCAATTTTCCCGATCTTTCATTCTATATTCTCCTACATATTAGTCTGTTCTGAATGGATGTAGTTTAAATAACTCATGAGATCCGTTAATTTTTGCAGGGTTTTACCAAAGAGATTTTCTTGGAGAAAGACCGATGGCAAGGGTATGCTTAATATGGAACTATACATAGTTTTATCTTTTCTGATTGAATGTTATTACTACTTAGCGCATTTTTTGTTTCTCTGATGGAAAGATTAGGCAAAGATAAAATGTATAAAGTTTGAGGTTTTAGGCTAATGGTCCTTCACAGGAGTTATAATGGCCCTTCATAGGACTACCATAGGTGTCTTTCAAAATCTCTTTATTTTCTTATTATAAGGACCCTTTTAAGCTGTTTCATAGAATTTGATTTGTTCTTATTTTATGTGCTTTCAGACTGTACATAAAAATTTCATTGTTGTTTCCAGGTATATTAAGGATTATGATGGAGGAATCCTTATGGAATGTAAAATTGATCCAAAGCTTCCATACACTGATTTATCAACTATGGTCCGCCGTCAAAGGCAGGTAAGGTGAAAGTATACTTGACTAATAAAATTTTTATTATTAATTAAAAAATATTTGAACATTTTCTTGTCTTAAACAAAGACTTGCTATGGAAGTCAAAGAATCCAAACATCAGTGTATCTCCCTACATGTTTTATTCCAAAATAATTTTGCTGGAAAAGCATATGAGCCTCAGATATTTGACAATGTATTTGCTGCACTCTTATCTTGAAATTTCATATTGAATTTTTACACAATTTTAAAATTAATATTTAAAAGAATCCCTTTCCATTTTTGGGTACCATCTTTGTGAATTCACTATAATCTGTCTTTTTCTTTTCTTCTTTTTATTATGATAGGCAATTGATGAGAAGATAAGAGAGCTCTCAAATTGTCATATTGTTTACCAAGGAATTGATTTTCAGAAGGTATGTGGCACCTTTAAGAATATGCTATTAATTTAATGGATGACAGTGAATTTATTTAAAAGTTCATTGGTGCTCCTCCTTTCCTTCGGAGTTTTGGGTATTATACAAAAATATGTATCTATGATTACTTTGTATTTTGTTCTGATTAAGAATATCTTTCATTCAGAAAGAAGCTGGTATCCCTAAAAAGATTATCAAAGTTGAGGATATTCCGGGTTTGAGTAAGTTCTTTGACACCCCAAAGATGTTTAATCTTAGAATATATGATATAACCTAATGGAATGTAATCACATTTGATAATTTTTTAAGAGCAACTCCTTTTTGACCTTTTATTGGATGTGCTGTGTGTCTAAGTTTCCCATATCGTTTGTTTGATAGAGAATTGAATGGATCTCATGGTCATATGCAGCCTCTTGTACTGGGGCTGTACCTCTTTTGGTTGTTTTACTTTGTTATTATTACCTTTCTAAAAAGTGTTTTTGACAGTTTCGAAGTTAAGATATTAGAAAACAATAGTGCTACTCATCCCAAAACTTATCCTGGAATTTCACATCCCAAGTGATATTTCACCATATGTGGCACTGACATTTAAATGACATGTCAATGCCACGTATGGTGACACATCACTTGGGATGTGAAATTGGGGTTGGGTGTTGGGATGAGTAGCATTACTCATTAGAAAAGGGAATTCTTTATCATATCATGGTCATTCAGCATCCTGCAAATAGGCAGGAAATAGTTTTTAATTATTGTGTCCATGTCCTTGTTAATTTAGTCAAGGGTTGCACATGTAATTTGCCAACTTGAAGGTGTAATTTTTCTGCATAATTGTAATTTTGTGGTGTATGATATGCTGTAGAGCAGTAAGCATGTCATAAATTATTTATGGAATACATAAATATTTTCAATTTAAGAGTTAATCTGCTGTCTGAGTTGTTTATCTTTTTGACCTGTGTTTGATGAAATTTTGGGTTACTAATGAAAGCCTGTGGCTAATTTGATAACAGGGGAAGCTGGGTGGACTCCTGATCAATGGGGTCATTCAAGATTTAGAACTTTAAGTGCTTCCACTGACATTGCATCATATCAAAAATTTTTAACTGTATTCATGCGCTCACTTTTGAAGGCAAGCTTCTAAATTTTTCAGTATTAGCTTTAACTAATGTTAGGATATTAGAAAAGCTTGGCCTTGACATGTTACAATGAATTTGCTTATGGGTGTAATTGCTCAAGTCAACTTAAACCTGTCATGAGATTAAAAGTTGAAATGCTTTCTTCGATGAATGTATTTCCCATATGCATGTCCTTAACAGTTGTGTTTCTGCTTACAAGTAACTAATCTTAGTTTTTATTAGATTGTTACATCTCATTAGAAAGGCTATTGGGTCTTAGATGATATGTTTACACGTTACTGCACCTAAAAGCCTTAAAATGAGGCATGATTCACCCAAAAGCCTTGAAATGAGGCATGGTTCACCCATGTTGCTTTTTTGATTAGTTATATGGGTCTTGAAGCAATCAAATTTACCCTTGCATGCTTATCAAAATCCTGGTGATATTATATGTAATATCATTAGAGCATTGAATCATAGGCTGACATATAAAACTATTATTCTGATTTTAGATTCTCAGAAGATTTGCTGATCCTGCGATTATTATAGAGTAAATGGTTAAAGACTAAATGTCACAATTCTTCTTTACAGTTTTTCGCTAGTTACTTTATTAGTTTATTAACTTCTATGTGAGCGTGTGATTTCTCTTATCCTTCCTGGATTCTTACCAAATAGATTTTGGTTTGTGCAGTCAATGCATGATCACGTCGATGCTTGGCCATTCAAGGATCCAGTTGATGCTCGCGATGTCCCTGATTATTATGAAATCATCAAAGATCCCATGGGTAAGAAGTTTTATTTTAACAATATCATCTTAAACATATTCTCCATGAAAAAAATTCTAGGAAGTTATGGCGATACTTCACCAACAGCTGATATATATGTATGATTGCATATTATCTCCGAATGGGAGGCCATTCAATTGCAAAGCTATTAGTCTTTGTGCCTTACATCTGATCTCACTGTACTGCAGATTTAAGGACGATGTCGAAGAGAGTGGAATCAGAACAATATTATGTCACATTTGAGATGTTTGTAGCTGATGTCAAGAGGATGTTTGCCAATGCACGCACTTATAACTCTCCCGATACCATTTACTACAAATGTGCAACAAGGCATGATTAATTGTTTCATCTTAAATTGTGCTTATTATTTGTTTATCTTCTCTCCCCTAATCTTTAACTTTGAAAAAGAAAATGCAGGCTTGAAGCACACTTTCAAAGCAAAGTTCAATCAGGTCTCCAATCCGGCACCAAAATTCAGTAGTAGACCAATACTGAGGGTTGGCTTCAGCTATCATATAACCAACATTGTGTAACATTAGTGATTTTAATATTTTTTATGTGCATTATTTTCCAGGTCAGCCCTCTTTTTTTCTTCTTTTTTCTCTTTCCTCATCTGTAATATAAATTTTTCTGGCCATTTTGATATGGAGTAAAATTTTACTGAATAAACAAGTGAAATGGATGGGTTTAGCGTTTGCAACAGATCTGGATATTATATCATTTCATCAAAACTGTGAGTACTGACATTATGACCCAGATAAAGAACTATATTTCTCTTTATGAAGTAGAATGAAGACAAAAATTGAGAACAGATTTGGAATGAAAAATAATAAAAAGATGTCATACTTCAATAACAAATATAAACCTACCGCTGTTCCACAAGATTACCTTTAATTTTAAGCCAATTCCTCATTGATGACAGATTTATTTAGGCCAAACTAAATCTAATTCTGCTTCTCAATGTTCTTACCAACACTTGCATGAGGAAGTCCAGAGTCCCAACCAGGCATGGCCCTGGACCCAGATGGATTGACCATATGAACAATCTGCTGGTGCACAAGCTCTCTGTTAACCATATGCGGCGAGGTGGATGCTTCAGCACTGTTTTTTCCACTGCTGTCATTTTGCAGATTTCCAACGGAACCTTGGGTGTTTTCTGGGATAACATGATCCAAATTATGGAGATTCGGGGTGCTAGTAGCAATACTTGGACCTGGTTGGTGAAAGAACTGGTTTGGGTTTAGTTGCATCGATAAGGTTGCATTTGTAGATGCTTCCACTAGACTGTCGATCAATGCAAATTTGGCATCATGCTTGGCTAAAAGCATTGGGTTCACCCCTGTCAATCTCTTCATTGTTTCTTCAGCCATTTTCACCTAAAAGAATTTGTATAGATATATGTAACTTTGGCCAATAAGAGGATAGCATCAAAATAGTGAACCTAGCAAGAAGTAACATAATCAGAAACTAGATTAAATATTTGCTGCAGCTTTGAGCACAAAATGCAAAAATGAGTTTCACACTCAGCCAACCAATTTGTGGTGGTTTCATTGGCATAAAGCATATATATTATTGTTGAGCACTTTCCTACTACTTAAGTAATGGAATTATGGTAACTCGACATAGTTTTGCCATAATATATTAATTTTAAGCCATATTCTATCAATTTGAACTTTTGGGTCCGGAAAAAAGTCAACAAGGTAACCACGATGCAAAGTGGAATTTGAATTCATTATTAAAAGAGAAAAATAACACATCAGTGTCCATTTTGTGAACTTATATGAGCTGAGCAATGACAATTATGATTAAAGTGCACAACAAAACACTATAGATAATTATCTAGTTTATTGATACTTTATGCAGCTAGCAGATTATGCAGTACCACACAATATAGAGCACATGAATAATACAGGGATGAGCATAACCTTTCTCTTTTATTTGACAACCAAATTAGTTTTCAAAGCATATACTTCATTCTGTAATCACAGCCAAAATGTTGGTCCAGACATTTGACTTAAATACACAAATTGCTCATATTATTCTGAACCTGCTAAATCACAACACTAACTAGCATCATGTTGGTCCAGACATTTGATGTAATTACACAAATTGCTCATATTATACAAAGCCAGCTAAATGACAACACTAACTAGCATCATAGAGGAAAAATTTTAACATTCCATGGAAATGCAACTCTATGTTGTATTTAAAGTACATTCAAAGAGAGTATTTTGCTTTCATGGGATTCAGAAAAAGTCTATCATAGTATGTCTAGGATTAATTTGTTGAAAAAATCATGAAATAATGTTATTTTAACATGTAAAAAGCATTTGAGATGAATATAACTGCATTTAAAGGCTCCACTCTACTAATGGAGTTCTCCTACAAATCTTCATAACTTTAAAATTAGATATGGATGTCACTTTCATAAAGTGTGTGGCTTCACATTCAAAAAGCATTTTATGTTTAAGTAAATGCAGAAAACAGTGTGAAAGTCTGAAAGATCAACCAGATATATATAGTAATTTACCACATTATGTATAAAATGAAAATTTAGCAAGATTATAATACCACAGCAACTTACCTTTACTCTCAATGTCTCAATGTCAGCTTTCAATATTCTATTGTCGACAGTAGCTTCTTCACATTTATGTTTCAGATCGGTCAGGCCTTTCAGTAAAGAAGAATTATCAACTCTCAATTGACCAGCCTGTAAGAGACAATATACATTACTTTACATTTCATCGAAAAAGAAAAAGGAGTGCACATCAAAGCATCAAAGAAAACATGGGGCAAAACCTGTGCTTCCAGTTCACTTAAATGGGCTTGCTTTCTTCTCCTAGAGCGTCTAGCTGACTCCCGATTTGACAGCATCCTGAGCCAACAACAATGTATCAATGACATTTTTTTCTTTGAGATTAGCAATAACATTTGAAGTTCCACATTTCACAACTTCTAATTTGTAGACATGGGAAATGATAAACAAATCAACCAATAAAGGAAAAAAAACATGCATATAATCAAAGCACATTAAGAACACTGATAGCATTCATAACCACTAAAACCGGAAGAAAATATGAGAAGCAAGTATGAAATTTTTATAACCTTCTAGCACGTTTGTCATCCAGAGGATCAGAACCCTCTGTATCTCCTTCAAGCTCATCATCATCTGAATCTTCTCTTGATGAGGCACTAACTGCTTGCCCGACTTGTACCCCTGATTTCCCTTGCATAGCAGGTAAGGGTGTAGTGCCAAGTGGCCCACCATCAGTCTTGTGTTGTGCCACTGATAAATCACGACCGGTAATTGCATTGAGTAAAAATCAGATGCAACACACTACATAAACACAAAGTGGACTACACCATGCAACATAAAACCAATGGCTGATCATAAAAATATTTAACTGGAAAGAAATTGCAATATGCGATGCTATTTCCAGCAATACCTGAAAAGAAAATATCATTTTATCTCAAATCATTAAAACTGAAGATGCAAAAATAATTTTTTATTGGAACATAGGGTATGAACATGACTGACAATTGTGTATAGACTCGACTTACAGATGCTGAACGATTTCAACAACTATTACATGACAACTAAGCTTTATGTCAGCATATCATAAATGTGTCATTTCTTCAAGAGAGCATTCATGAAATGTCCAACCCAGCTACATCCGAATAATTAGCTACATGTCATACATGACAGACCCAACAACATCCTAATATAAAGATATCTAATGTGAATTGAACTCAACTCAGCAAAGCTTGAATACCGGCCTACCCTATTTAGCTTCTAAGAGCTCTGATTAAAATTTGTCTAACATAATTTCAAAACCTATAAAAGCTACAACTACATTCACCAGTAAGTAAATTTGCCTCCGCTAATTCAAGCATTCTCAGAAGATAAAAGCATCAGAGATTAAATTTGAAAAATAACTAGTGGAAAAAGAATAAGGAGATATTTATAAATTTGTCCCTTATTGGAGTTTAAACTGCAATATTTACTAGACAATCAAATCACTTTCTCTGACATTACCAGGAGCTTGAGATCCCAACAGAGCCTGTCTTTGATTCTCAATTAAAGAAGATGAAGGTTTATCTTCTGGCTTCACAACCGACCCCTAAAAAGCACAATTTTTTTATAAATTTATCTTTCATTTCGTTGTGTTATGTATGCAAATGTGAAAAGAGAGAAGGAGAGATAGTTAAATTCTACCCTAAGAGCAACAGCAGCGCAAGCGAGATCGAGTTTGCTTTTGAGATAAGCTTGGTAATCATCATAATTAGCACATCGATCCAACGGTCCAGGAAGAGCCTGATCTTGATACGGGGGCGTCTTGATCTCCACCAAGTCATCATCACCGCCTTCCTCAGTTGTCAACACCGTCGATTGTGTCACCACCGAATTATCATTTCTGGACGCCCTCGATTGCGTCACCATAGAAGCATCAGTTCTCGACGCCGTCGATTGTGTCACCACAGAAGCTTCAGTTATCGACGGTGTTGATTGCGTCACCACGGAAGGAGCTACAACCGATGCCGCGGAAATCGAACCAGGCGAACCTGACACCTCAGCCAAAAACCTCTGGAGAGCCCACTCCGATAGGCTCCGGTTCATCGGCAACTCATTAAGCGGATCCGGAAACCGAGGCGGAGTCCCTCCCGGCGAGGACCAGAACGAGTCAGAGAAGTCGTCCGCAGAGAACACACTATTCATCGAACTTCCCATGAAATTTCCTTTTCTTTTTTTTATTTTTTATTTTTTCCTGCGGAAACTTGTTTGTTTGTTTGTGCGATAATGCGTATCTCTGCCGTGAGGCTCCTGCTTTTGTTATTTGTTAATGGGACCTCGACGACGTAGTTTCGTGAATCTTTGTCCACGCAAGCTGTTACAGTGACACGCACGCAAATAATATGGTCATTGTTGTTTTTTGACACGTGGCAGTGATAGTGAGATAGTTTATGGTGGATGGTGGGGCAGGGGATATTTCTTGATCGTTGTAAAGTTTACATTTAACTTAGACAGTTCATTGAATGAAAAGACCAGTCTAAGTCAGTCCACGTAGGTGGCCTTCGGGGGCAAAATTGTCAATTTTCATACCGGCGAATCTCGGCGGTGATATGATCATACAGCGTTTTGTCTCGTCCGAATACATATCAACTTTTAATTATGTCTTTTCCCGATAATTATTTATTAAAAGAATAATAATACATCAATAATCATATTTACAAACTTTCTTTTATAATTTGAGTTGATAATTTAAGTATAACAGTTTGCAATTATCAGTTAACAATTAATTAATAGGATTTATATGGAATTTATGTGAAATTTATTATGAATTAATTAATTAGAAACTATTACATTAAGAGTGTGAGAGAAAATTTATAAAAAATGATGGTAATATTATCCTTCTTAAATTATTAAATACATTGTCGAATTATAAAATTAATATAAAATATTTGATTATTAAATACATTGTCGAATCATAAAATTAATATAAAATATTTGAAATTAAATAATAGTTAGCTTTTAACTCTTAACAAGTCTTTTTGTTGTTTTTCACAGCTTACACTTCTCTAGCAACACACATGTTGGAATATAAAGCAGTGACACGTAAGCATATAATTTGTTCCTAGGTGCATTTTGAAACGTGGCAGTTAAGAATTGATTAATGAGATAGTTTATCGTGAACGCCGAACGGCTTCTTTCTGGTTGTGACGTTTAAGTGTGAGTAAGTCCGTGTCGATGGCTTCTTTTTCAAGGAAACGACAAGTCTGAGTAAGTACATGTTGGTGGCTTCTTTTTTAGATCGAAAGGCAAATGGTATATTTTGGAATGACCGTACAACGTTTTATCGTTCCACTCTAGATTACCTTTTTGAGTTTATTACGATTTTCACTTAAAATATTGTCAAAAACAATTTTTTCTTCAAATATAAAAATATGTGTTCGTCAACCAGAGAATCAACAAAGCAATTAGGCCACACCCAAAATGAGGGATGGCAACGGCCGATTTGGGGTGGACTGGAGGTCTCTCCCATTCCCTATCCCACTTTAGATTTTAGACTCATATTTGACCCCTTTTTCCGAATTATTCACTCCATTCCCATTCCCCTTTATTTTGTGAGTGGGCTGGGTACAATAATGCTACGGACACCAAAAAAATTGTACCGAAATCGTGTACCGGCCTACGTGTAACACGCCTCTCATTTTTTTTATAATTTTTTTCTAGTGAACGGCCGTCCATCAAATTTGGACTACCATTCACTCACATAGACGTCCGTCCATATTATATGGACGGGCGTCCATATACAAGGGACGGACGTCCCCATTTAAAGGATGCCCATCCATAAATAAATTAAAAAAATTAAAAATTTCACTTTAAATTACAGAAATCCTTCAAAATCACTTCCTCTCGCTAAACTGTTGGTTCGTTGGGGCAATCTCTCGAACATGTGGTGGGCAAGGTGCAGGGGAAAGGTCGTGAGTAGCCGCGGTAGGGAAAACGGCAAGGGGGTTAATCAATCAAACAAAAATCACTTCAAAACAATCCTCAACCTCAAAACACTCCAAATCTCCGTTCAATCAACTCGAACAATCACCATTCAGATTGCAACCAAGAAACCCAAAAAAAAAAAAAAAAAAAAAAAAAAAATTAGCAAACAGGCTTGCAACAAAAGCGAGGTGCAGTGGTCTTCGACAGGCAAGCATGCAAAATCGAGCATGGATCTTAGAAGAATTCCACTTTGAACGGCACAACACGACTCTTTCTATTTTTGCACTGGCATTGAGTTGTCTCTCTCCTCTTTCCATCGACAAACTCGACGTAGAATGCTTCGGTGGCCCAGCTTCTTCTATCAAGAGGCGACAACCCTACCCCTATAGCCACAGCATGGAATAGAAACTCTTAATCCGCACTAAAATCAATCCCAATTGTCTCCATATAATATATGTGATGCTAAACCAAGACTGAGATAGAGAAAAAGAGCTGTGTTGTGCGACGTGGACGAAATGGGAGGCAGAGGGCGGTGCGCTCATTCGCACGACAATTGCGAACGATTCGACTAGGTTAGACGTAGAAAAAAAGGGTGGTGGTGGCACACAACATTGACAGCAGCGAGATGGTTGGTTGCTAAGAAAGCGAAAAAGGGCAAGGAAGCCGCAATACACTGAATCAGAGGCAGCACTGGCAAAGAAGAAACACTAGCAAATTTGAGAAAATTTTTGTAAAAAATGAAAATGACATGAATTATGGGGGTTTAAGTGTCAAAATTGAAAACAATATGGGTACCGTGGGTCGGGTAGGGTTCAATATTTTAGACCTATTTAGAACCGATCCGTACCTATTAAACGTACCCGTGGATCCGATCATACCCAACCCACCCACCAATTTTGTCAGGTCTGGTGATAGGTAGACCTGGCAAAAGGGTTTAGACCGTGGATGACCTGTATCAGGTAAAAAATTAAGGTAAAGGTTTAGGCTTCGTTGGTTCAAGATGGGAATACTACTCTTAGTATTCCCAAAAAAGTTAAACAGTAAATACCCAAAAACTCTCGGCTTGTTTGGTTGGATTTTGGGAATACTACTTTTAGTATTCCCAAAAAAGTTAAACAGTAAAATACCCAAAAACTCATAAATTATTCAACTTTATTCAACATTTTTTAAACCCCCTAAATTTGTTAATTCAATTAATACCCCTAAATTTTTAATGTTTTGTCGGCGACTCTGGTGGGGGTGTTTTTGTTAACTTTTAATGTTTTATTATAAGGGGTGTTTTGTAAAAAAACAAACATAGGGGGTATTTTATAATTTGTAAATCCTACATCGTAATACCCGCCCAATTCAACTTTTTTTTTTAACTTTTTTCAAAAAACTTTTCCCAAAAACACAAAATTGTGAACCAAACGGAGCCCTCATTTTTGGGAATACTATTTTCAATATTATTCAATTTTTTTTAAACCCTCTAAATTTGTTAATTCAATTAAATACCCCTAAATATTTTTTTTAAAATTACAAAAACACCCCAACAATCCATATTTACCAGATTCCGGCTACCACTGTCGGAAAATGGCCGGAATCTGATAGGATGGCGCACTACCGGCTGAATCTGGCCAGTAGTGTGCCAATCTGGCCTTTTCCGGCCAGATCCACGGTGGATCTGGTCGGAAAAGGCCAGATCTAAGGCCAAAGATCTGGCCGTTGACGGCTAGATCTTTGGCCGTAACAGTAGGTCACGACGGCCAACAAACGGTCGTCGTTGATGGCAAACGGTTGATGGCAAACGGTCGTCGTTGACCATCAACGACGACCGTTTGTTGGCCGTCGTTGAGAGCAAATACGGCTAGATCTGGCCTTTGCCGGCCAGATCCACCGTGGATCTGGTCGAAAAAGGCCATATCGGCGCATGACCGGCAAGATCCAGTCGGTCATGCGCCGATAAGGCGACTCCGGCCACCTCCGGTGGTGGTGGCCGGCTGGGGGTGTTTGAGGGTGGGTTGGGGGTGTTTTTGTTAACTTTTAATGTTTTATTATATGGGGTATTTTGTAAAAAAAACAAACATAAGGGGTATTTTATTAATTTATAAATCCTACATCGTAATACCCGCCCAATTTAACTTTTTTTTTTAACTTTTATCAAAAAACTTTTCCCAAAACCCCCAAATTTTGAACCAAACGAAGTCTTAGTATTTTGGACCCGTACCCAACCCAACCCATATTTCATGCGGGTTAGACAGGTAAGCCCACGGGTGCCTATTTGTTATTTATATATTAAAAAAAAAACTGAATTAAAGTTTGAAAATTGAAATTCCTAATCCTAAAAGACTCACACTCATCTCGACTCTCCTCCCTCCCAAGCTCCAATATAGACACAACTCTCCTCTCTCACATCGTCGCCGTTGTTGTCGCCATCTCCTCTCTCACATCGTCACACCCTGACCGTCCTCCCTCCCACACAGATGCAACTCTCCTCTCTCACATCGTCACTTTTGTCGTTGACATTGCCTCTCTCACACTACCTGAGCAATGTTTCCCTCTTTAGTCTTTTGCTGATAATTCTTGTTTCCCTTTATGGAGGTTGGTTTACTTTGATGAATTTTGGGGTGTTTTGATGCTTGATTACTAGTTGACTCGTTTTGTTTCCGTCTTTGATGATTTTTGGGGTTGCTTTTTTGCTTAGTGTAGAGGTATACTGGTACGATGATAACATCTATAACATGAATGGATTAGATAGACATTATGAGTTCCACAGCAACAAAACAACAAACGGTTGATGGGCAACTTGAATATCTTGAAATATATGTAATTTTTTATTATTGTACTAAAGATTTTGCCTTGTAAAATTCAATTTGTTTTATGGTTTCAAGGGATCTTGGTAGAAAGCAGAGCTTGTTTGTCAGCTTGCTCTAGTGCTATTCTTTAACTTGCTCTAGGGTTGTTCTATTTGTTTTACTAAGCTGAAGAAGTAGCTTGTAAATATATCTGTGTTCCTCATATGTGATGGATGTTTGGTCCATGTTCATTGAACTTCTTCGTAGTCAGCTTTCACCACAGTTGGTCGATATTCTGATGTTAATACCATCATCATGATTTATCTCAGCAAGAAGAAGAAGCTCATGCCACACACTTGGAATATGATATTACTGCATTATTTCATGTTGTAAGTGTGAAGACTGAAACGGTGCCGTGTTACTTAAACCAATACGCTGTCATTTCAAGAATGAATCTGGACCATCAGTTTTCAAGAGATCCAACGGCTGAGTTCAGTCCATCCTGATCAACGACATATAAGCAAACTTTTCTCTTCAGTCTTGTGTATTATATTCGATTGATACTGTGTTAGGTTTGCTTTGCTAGGGTTCATCCTGTGTTCTGAAATCTTGATTCTGTGTAACTGGTTAAGTGATTGGGTAGTCATTCTAATTGAGGGGTTTTGTCTCTCGATGGGCTGGGATTCTGAGTGTTAGTTTCCTAGGCTGATAGTTACCAGATAGGGTGATTTTGGGTTTTTCTTGGATCTTTCGATCTTGTGTCTGTAATCTGTAAACTGATTAATAAATTAGTGCAGTGAGCTTCGTCCGTTTCCGGAGCTCAACGTAGACGTAGCCTTCCCAATCTTGGAAAGGTGAACCACGGTAAAATTGTGGTGTTCTTGATCTTTTGTGGATGTCTGTTTTATTGGTTATAATCTGTGTTTGAGAGAGTGTTATTACAACACGTGTAGTTCATAAACTGAAACCGCTATGCATTAGTCGTTTTCAGAAGCTAGGTGTTGTCCTCCAATGCTTTAGTCGCATAACAGAGCAAATTTTATGTTTATGCTAACTTTTAAAGTGGATTTTGTTGAAATTATTATGCTTTAATTAATTTTTTTTTTCCTTCTTATGCTTTGTAGAAACAACTGTGAAGCAAATCAAAGATGCATTTAAAGAGTTCTCATCCAGGGAGGATATTGCAATAGTGCTGATTAGCCAGTATGTAAGTTCTCACTTTATTCTGTATTGTTCTTTTTCAATTAATTGTCTATGAAATTAGCTTGTAGTCTTTTTCGCTCTTGTTTGGTATGCTGATTTAACTGATGCCCCTTGATGTTCAGGTTGCGAATATGATAAGGTTTTTGGTTGATAGCTACAACAAACCAATCCCTGCAATTTTGGAGATTCCTTCTAAGGATCATCCATATGATCCTGCGCACGATTCAGTTCTTTCACGAGTGAAACACCTTTTCTCTGCGGAATCTGTGGCATCTGGGAGACGCTAAGCAGAGGTATATATTCACTTGATGCTTCAGCATTTGATTCACCTTCCCTATTGTTCCTTATTTCTCTACTATTCAGGAATTTTCAATGCAATGGAATACAACTTGTAATGGTTTCTCTTTTAAATGGTATTAAAGAAACAGAGTGGCGCAACCCTATGGATATGCAAGAATTTGAATGTGATTTCGTAAATGTAAAAGATACTTGGATGGGATGCAGCAAATTTGAGTGTGTGGGTAATAAAATCAATTACAGAATGTTAGATTGATTTATATGAAAGTAGGCATTCATATTTTTTGTTTATGGGTAATTAATTAAGAGTGCATTTAGGATTTTTTGTGACTTAAGAATTAAGTGATCACAAGAAGGGTTGTTAATATTGTTGGTAATAAATGTAGGGCTTGCTCTATTTCGGAAGGCTTGTTTGGGGTTAGGAGACTAGTTGATGTGCGCGAAAGTTGGCTCGGATGTCCTCGGTAACAAAAAAAAAAAAAAAAAGAATTAAGTGATTAATTTCACTTATTATAACATAATTAGTAGAGTAAACGACTTTTTGCCACCCAAGGTTTGCCTTAATGACCTTTCCCACCCAAAAAGTTGCAAACTATCACTTTTCCACCCAAAGTTTATATTCTGTTAATACTCAAAATATATTTCACTTTCTTAGCCAGCGTTCGGTGAGTTACCAGGAGCCAAGATAAGAGGAGTTTTGTAGAGTGGAGGTCAGTGGATCGAATGGTGGTGATCGATTGAATATTCGCTGTCAGAATCAATCACAAATAAGATAAGAACAAGATACCCTAGATTTGCGGTGGTCGACAATTGGCAAGAAATCAGGTGTCGCAATGCAAGGGGTTTTATAAAGAAGAGACCGGAGGTTCAAATGATTGTTAAAGAGAGAATTTTTGCCATCAGAATCGGTCGGAATTGGCTTTAGGTATTAACGGAATATAAACTTTTGGTGAGAAAGTGGTATTTTTGAAACTTTTTGTGTGGTAAAAAGTTGTTTACTCTAATTAGTATTATAAAACTAATTAAAAAAGATTCTAAAAGCTGGCAGGGATGGTTCTTAAAAATTAAATTGTCTCTAAAACTGATTTTGTAGGTGTAAAATCTTAAATATACCCTTTTATGAGAATTTTATACACAAAATTAATTGATTAAATAAATTATTTTAAGATTTAAAAAAAAAATTAAACAAGATGTGATGAAAATTTTCAAAATATTCAAATTAAGGTTCGTCGATTGCGAAGCAAAATGTAAACCAAAAATTGAAATAGGAAATAACAGTTATGAAATATTAGTAATATATTACAAAAAAAAAAAAATACTATAAAATAGTTTTTATGTATCATGCACCTTGAAATCTATTTTTTAACAAAAAATAAATAAAATCAAGATATGATATAAGGAGCCAAGTTTCTAACAAACTATGAGAAAGAAAAGGAAAAATACTTTCTGATACTTATAATTTATATCTGTATATTTGAATGCTTATATTCAATTAAATATCTTTTAATTAATTCATTTCAGCTTCATATTGATATAAAAATTTTTCCATAATGAAATATAAAATAATGAGTCCAAAATGAAGAGTACATTATATCTTTAATAATTTAAAACTTGGGGTGGTTAATTTTAAGAAAATATATTAAAATTTCTATTTATATAACTTTTAGTATGATAATTTATGAAGAGAAAACTACTCAAAAAGACTCCTTTGCTTTAGACAAGTTTCAATATGACATTTTTTTAATTGGTTTAGTAGATAAAATCTTTCATCTAATTTTTGTTCCATTTTTATCCCTCCACAGCTTTCTTGTCTTCACTCTAGCCATTTTACTGCTAAACTGACTCTAGCGAAACATGAGTGCATGAAAATTTGAAGATCTTATTCTTAGGGTTATGGTTTTTAAAAGTTTCCTCTGTTGTAATGTCAATCCTGGCCAGAAGCTAAGAACGATGCTTATAAATAAAGAAGACTTCCACAAGCTGGCATGGTTATGCATTCTCTTTTCTCCAATTAAAGTTCCAAGGACATATATTTCAACATTTCTGCATTATTAATAACAGCCGTCTGCCATTGTTTCCACAAAATTTTTAAATATACAGTCAAGTCTTGTAATCAAACAGGGTAATGGAAGGACAGAGTATAGAAATTGAGTGGTCACTTTGGGCATAGACTAGTCAAGTCAACCCAAACTCTTTGCACTAATAAATTAACTCAAACTAAAAGAAGTAGAAGACGTCGTAATTAAAGGAATACTAAAAATTTAGAAGTAAATGGTTGTAGTAGTATCATATATTCATGAACGCTTGCGAATAACAGATATATAGTGTACAAATATTTTGCCCATTTCAAGCAACAATCAGTCGTTACGTTTGGCATTTAAAGGCCAGACAAGTATCTACAGCAATGGCTTCGTCAAAATTGCTATTAATCTTCTGTTCCATTCAAGGACGTAGTCACGATTCTAAGTCAATGGTTCAAAACATCAAAGTTGATAAATTTACAATAAAATATATACTGAAGTAATAAGCATAAACAATATACTTTTAAAAATTATATATACCAAATTATCAATTCTACAATTATCCCCGACGATTTTTCATATTCTGAAAATGTTGCATAATTGCTTCATTGACAATTCCATCAAATATCTCTCTCTCAATATATGTAATAAGATAATCACTTAACAATTGATCTTCCATTCGAATCCGTAATCGATTTTTCACAATCTTCATCGTAGAAAATACTCTTTCAATACTTGCAGTTGAAACAGGTAATATCAACATGTAATGATCTTTAGAAGTTTTAACTTGTTGTGCATTAATACGCCTAGCGGAAAATATTCTTAATTTACATAATGACAACAAAAGATTTTGTTTTGTTGCAAATAGAGATTTGACAAAGCCATAAATAATTTTCTATGCATTCATCTATCTATTAGAAAGTTGTTTGAACTCAATATTCCTTTACTAATAAAATTGTATTAAGGGTATTCGCAGGAAAGGAGAGTAACCTGTCTCAAACTGTTGTCGACGGTGCAGTTCCATTGTTGATTTTGCAATATTTGTCATCTACGTCAGCAATTTTTTTGGAGTAAACAAAGCTATATCAATTCATTTACACCTTATATGCAGAACGTTGTGTTGTATTGTTAGAGTAGAGAAAATATTTATTTAAATAAGATGAAATATCGATGTAGTTATTATAAAATCTTGAAACAACTAGAGATACCCGATTGACTTTGATAGAATCAAATAGGATGGCCGCATGATTATAAATAATCAACAAAAAAGATAGTTAAGCTAATAAAGCTAAATGCAAAAAAGACTTCTAAAGTGGTTCGGTGAGCTAAACTCTTAATGCCTACATCCATTATTTCTCTTATTAATGTACTTGATTATAAAAATAATCTCTCTCACTTTCTAATTTTGCTAACTCCTTTACAATGACTTTGAGGGAGTTTATATAGTGCTTGTATGGGCCAAAAATCATACTAGGCCTCGTTAGGCCCAATAACGAAAGACATACTAAATACAGCCTAGTGCCTTATGTAACGACCCGATTGCTTCCCTTCGGACTCGTTCGGCCTTAGGTGCTAATCTCTCGACGATTGCCCTAAGTCAGCCTTGCTTGCTCATACTCCTAGCCCTGCAAGTAAGAAAACACTCACACAAACTCACAAGAGATGCTAGAAGAGAACTCTTTACTAATTGAGAGAACTTTGCAATTCTTGGATGGTTTGGCCAAATGAAGGCCTCCCCCTTTTATAGTAGTTGGAGTTTACAATGGACGGTCTAGATCTCCCGAAATCAACAGTGGAGATTAGCTAACTCCAAACTACCACCTACCAACTACTATCTACCAACTACCACATTAATTACAATATTCTAGCATATACAAGAGTATTCCGGAAGCTTCTAGAATGTCTGGGTGACGCACACCAAGTGTTCGATGAAATGCTTGAGAGGCGTCACATTCTCCCCCACCTAATCCGGAGACGTCCTCGTCGACTCTTCGTGGAATCCTTGGACCTTGTCTTTGAATTGCCACAATGCATCTTCGGGTTCCCAACTAGCTTCACTCTTTGGTAGCCCCTTCCACTTGACAAAGTATTCTCGACTTGGAGAGTGGCCCTTTTGTCGAATGACCCGATCGGCTAACACACACTCCACCTCTTTGTCATAGAACTTGGTGTTGCCAAATGGTGCTCGTTTTGATTCTCCCTTTTTCGGATCTTCCGCGTCTTCGTGGTATGGTTTCAAACAACTCACATGGAAGACCGGATGAAGTCTCAACCAAGAGGGTAACTCAAGCTTGTAGGATACATTACCGACCCTCTTGATGATGGGAAATAGCCCTTCATATCTTTGGACAAGGGCTTTATGTAGCGGCCAGGTGGACTTGTGTGGTGATGGGAGGATTTTGACAAGTACTAGATCTCCCACATTGTACTCCACATGCCTTTGTTTCTTATCCGCCCACTTCTTCATTTTCTTGGTTGCTTTGTCAAGGTATGCCCGTGTGATGTCGGCTTGCTCGTGCCATGACTTAGCAACTTTGAATGCCGCAGGGCTGCTCCCCTTATAATTTTCACCCAAAGTGTGCGGCATAAGCGGCTGTTGGCCCATCACCATTTCAAATGGGCCCTTGTTGGTGGCTTCACTCCTCTGCAAGTTGTATGAAAATTGGGCTACATCGATCAACTTTGCCCAATCAAGTTGGTTGGTGCTCACAAAGTGCCGTAGATAAATCTCTAGCAAAGCATTCACTATCTCAGTTTGCCCATCAGTTTGAGGGTGAAAACTTGTGGAAAAGTGTAATGTCGACCCCATCAGTTTAAACAACTCGGTCCAAAATCTCCCGATGAACTGACTGTCCCGATCGCTGATGATAGACTTCAGAAGACCCCAATACTTCACCACATGCTTGAAAAAGAGCTTGGCCGTGTCTTCCGCTGTACGTTCCTTTGGTGCAGGGATGAAGGTAGCATACTTTGATAACCTGTCCACCACAACAATAATAGTAGTAAACCCTTCGGATTTTGGTAGGCACACTATGAAATCCATTGAGATGCTTTCCCATGGTCGACTCGGTGTGGGCAACGGTTCTAGTAATCCAGCAGGGCGTTGGTGTTCGACCTTATCTTGTTGACACACAAGACAAGTTCTCACAAACTGTTCCATATCATCCCGCATTTGTGGCCAATAGTAGGCTGCTTCTAATAGTGCTCGGGTGTGCCTTTGTCCGGAATGTCTGGCCCATTTGGTGTCGTAATACTTCTTGATCAAGTTCCTCCGTAAATTTCCCCACTTCGGAACGTACACCCTTCTCCCTTTGGTGTACAAGAGGCCATCTTCTACCCAAAAGCGCTTGGTCTTGCCATCTCGAGCTAAGGCGATGAGTTACTTGGCCAATGCGTCATGATCGAGACCCTCCCTTATGAGCTTGAGAAGATCCCCTTGTATCTTGCTTATGGCTGCAAACTCAGCCTTCCGACTCAATGCATCCGCTACTAAGTTGGCTTTTCCGGGTTTGTACTCTAACACATAGTCGAACTCGGCCAAGAAATCTTGCCATCTAGCTTGCTTGGGGCTGAGTTTCTTCTGACTCTGGAAATAGCTTGTTGCCACATTGTCCGTCTTCACTAAGAATTTGGACCCAAGTAAGTAATGCCGCCAAGTGCGTAGACAATGCACCACGGCTGTCATCTCTTTCTCTTGCATTGTGTATCGCCGCTCCGTATCATTGAGCTTTCGGCTCTCAAAGGCTATGGGATGTTCTTCCTGCATTAAAACACCTCCAATAGAAAAATCGGATGTGTCAGTATGTACCTCAAATGGTCGAGCATGGTCAGGCAATGCTAACACCAGCTCCTCCATAATGGCTCTTTTCAAAGTGTCAAAGGCCTGCTGGCGATCAACCGTCCACTCCCATTTTATGGCTTTCTCGCCACTGTGCATTGTCCGTCTTCACTAAGAATTTGGACCCAAGTAAGTAATGCCGCCAAGTGCGTAGACAATGCACCACGACTGTCATTTCTTTCTCTTGCACCGTGTATCGCCACTCCGTATCATTGAGCTTTCGGCTCTCAAAGGCTATGGGATGTTCTTCCTGCATTAACACACCTCCAATAGCAAAATCGGATGCGTCAGTATATACCTCAAATGGTCGAGCATGGTCAGGCAATCTAACACCGGCTCCTCCATGATGGCTCTTTTCAAGTGTCAAAGGCCTGCTGGCTATCAATCAGACGGATGGCTCAAGACGGTGAATGCGAAAGCTAAACCACTTGGGGGCGTGGCTCGGAATGTTGAGCTACATCTTAGCACATGGAGTGGCAAGGTATCATTTTCTGTTGCACCTTTAGATGATTTTAACCTTGTTCTTGGCATGGAGTTTCTCAGGCAATTCAATGTGGTACCCCTATCGCGATACAACTCTATGTGCATCCTTGAGGGAGTCCCGTGCATGGTTCCAACAGTGAGCAAAGCCGCACTAAGCAACCAACTCTCTGCAATGCAAATTGAGAAGGGACTTAAGCGAAAGGAAAAGACCTTTCTTGCCATGGTGCATGAGTTGGAGGACGAGGGAGGTGTGGACAACACGGAGCCGGTACCAGGGGAAATATCCCAAGTCCTTGAAGAATACAAGGATGTCATGCCATCCGAGTTGCCAAAATGCTTACTACCTAGGAGGGAGGTGGACCATAAGATCGAGCTAGAGCCGGGAGCCAAACCACCAGCCAAAGCTCCATACCGGATGTCGCCACCAGAGTTAGATGAGTTGCGGAGACAACTCAAAGAACTCTTAGAGGCCGGATTTATCAAGCATTCAAAAGCACCATACGGAGCTCCGGTCCTCTTTCAAAAGAAGCATGATGGGTCGCTTCACCTTTGCATCGACTACCGGGCTTTCAATAAGGTAACCATAAAAAACAAGTATCCCATTCCACTAATTGCCTATTTGTTTGATCAACTTGGACAGGCCAAGTACTTTTCTAAGCTTGATTTGAGATCGAGGTATTACCAAGTGCGGATTGCGGAAGGGGATGAGCCAAAGACCGCATGTGTGACGCGTTACGAAGCCTTTGAGTTCAAAGTCATGCCGTTCGGCCTCACCAATGCTCCTGCCACATTTTGCACCCTCATGAACCACATCTTCCATCCATATCTTGATCGGTTTGTGGTGGTTTATCTCGATGACATTGTGGTGTACAGCAACACTCTTGAGGAACATGCCGAGCACCTACAGACAGTTTTTCGAGTGTTGCAAGAAAATAAGCTATATGTCAAGCGAGAGAAGTGTTCATTTGCCAAGCCAGAGGTAGAGTTTCTCGGCCACAAGATCACGGATAGGAAGCTCATCATGGACAAAGCCAAGGTGAAGGCTATTGCGGAGTGGGAAGCTCCAACAAAGGTTATCGAGTTACATTCCTTCTTGGGTCTCATCAACTATTATCGGAGATTCATCAAAGGCTATTCCACCATTGCCGCACCACTCACGGATTTGCTTAAGAAGGCCATAAAATCATCTAAAGGGGTACCGTGGTAGGGGTACCACATTGAATTGTCTGAGAAACTCCATGCCAAGAACAAGGGTAAAATCATCTAAAGGTGCAACAGAAAATGATACCTTGCCGCTCCATGTGCCAAGATGTAGCTCAACATTTCGAGCCACACCCCCAAGTGGTTTAGCTTCCGCATTCACCGTCTTGAGCCATCCGTCTGATTTCTCCACCTTGAGGTCTAACCGTCTTGCCTCACTATCTTTAATGAAGTTGTGGGAAGCACCCGTGTCCAATAAGGCTTGAACTTTCTTCCCGTTGATGGTGGCTTCGACATGCATGAGAGACTTATCTTGAACTTTTAGTTGTGCGGGCTTTACCTTCAAGGCATTGAGAAGTTGGAGGCATCCCATGTTGGCAGTCTCGGATGCGGATGTCTCAGGTTGTTTCTCTTCTAACATGGCATTGAAGGCCTTGCGCTTGGGGCAGTCACGGATCCAGTGGTCCCCATCACAAAGATAACAATTCTCACGACACTTGTATTCCTTCTTGCCATCCTTCCGCCATTCTTTCTTGTGAGGCGGCTTATCTCCATTTTCTCGGTGGGATGATTTGTCTCCCTTTCCTCCCCACCTTTGCCATGATCAGACTTGCCATCCTTCTTCGGCTTAGATGTTTCTCCCTTGTGGAACTCAACAAGGGTGTCGGCTTCGGTAAGGGCTGTGGAGATATTGGCTACTTGACGCTTTTGGAGCTCCCTTTGTGCCCAGGGTTGGAGCCCCTCCATAAAGTTGAATAGCAAATCTTCCGAGTTCATATTATCAACTTGAAGCATAAGTTTAGAGAATTCATCCACATACCTGGAAATAGGCCCCGTGTGTTTGAGTTCCCGCATCTTCTTTCGTGCCTCGTATGCTACGTTGCCCGGATAGAATTGCTTTTTGATTTCACACTTGAGCAACTCCCAAGTGTTGATGATGCATGTGCCTTGCACAATCTCAGCATGCTTCCATTGCCACCATGTGATTGCATGGTCCTCAAGATACCCGGTTGCAATGTTCAACCTCTCTTGCTCACTTTGGACATTAGTAGCTTCGAAGTACCTCTCCATGGACCATAGAAAGTTCTCCAGCTCTTGGGCATCCCGCTTTCTCTCATACTTCCACGGTCTTAGAACTTCGACCCTTGCAGGAGGTGCGGAATTGGTGAAGACCCCGTTTACCACCGCCCTCTTGCAAAATGCCCAATCGCCCTTGCTTTCCTCTAGACCCGATCGAAGCTCTTCCACTTGAGCTTGTAATGTCCTGAGAGAGTCCAACACCACCGCTTGGAACTCCTCAAAAGCTTGATGCTTTTCGTCAACATGTTGGCGAAACTCTCCCATGGTTTCGACCATGCCTTCAACATCGTCCATCTTTTAATCAAGGACGTCGAGGTGTTCCTTCACTTCGGCAACATTCACCTCGTTGCGCATCACCCGCGCTTCCATGGAGGCAATCACATCCACGGACTTGTCCTTCCCTCCTCGAGAGTTCTTCTTGGAAGGGTTGGGGTTAGGATTGACTTCCCTCCCTCTTTGCTTTTCATGGCAAACTTCGGACGACATCTTGAACCAAGAATCTTCCTGCTCTGATACCACTTGTCATAGGCTGGGAGTTTCACACTCAAAAGGCTAACCTATTAGGTGGAGGGACTCCCCCCATTTATAAGCCCAATACCTCCCCAATACGCTTCCAATGTGGGATTTGTTACATTCTCCCTCATCCAATCTTGTGACACCCTCGTCACAGGTGGGGCCCCTCTGCCTACCCATCCACCTCACTCTTATGTGGACCCACAATCACACATGGACGCCCTTGCGTGGGTGCTTGGTGGGACATCGAAAGACGGATTGGTTCTGCTCTGATACCACTTGTAATGACCCGATTGCTTCCCTTCGGACTCGTTTGACCTTTGGTGCTAATCTCCCGATGATTGCCCTAAGTCAGCCTTGCTTGCTCACGCTCCTAGCCCTGCAAGTAAGAAAACACTCACACAAACTCACAAGANTCATGGCAAGTAATTTTGCCATCCCTACTGACATCCTTTCTAGGTGGAATTACTGTTGGAAAAGACAAGGGCTTGGTTGATTTCTCTCGTTGACTCTATCAACTTTCATTTAGACTTTGGCTAACAAACAATGACTATAAATACTTTTTATTTTTTCTCTTCTAGTCAATGTGAAAATTTGATTGATACTGAAAAACTAAGGGTGTGTTTGTTTTGTTATTCCTATCCATATTCTCAAAATACTTGTTTGTTTTATTATTTGAGAAATATTATTCTTTTTTAATTATTTTTAAACCCCTTAAATTTATTAATTTAATAAACACTCCTAGAAAAAAGTTTAAAAATTAACAAAAACACCCCCACTCACCCATAGTTGTTGGAATCTATCACAACGGCGTAAAAAGAACCGGAACTGGTCGGTAATTCGCCGATCTGGCATTTTTCGGTCAAATCCACAGTGGATCTGACTGAAAAAAGCCAGATCTAGCCGTCAACGATGGTCAAAGAAATGGTCGTCATTGACGGTCAACGATGGCCAAATCTTGGCCATTGTTGACCAACAATGACGGCCATATCTTTGGCCATCGCTAATGACCAAATCTGGCCTTTTGCGGCTGTCGATGGCCAGATTTGGCCAGAAAAGGCAATATCGATGCACGACCGGCCAGATCTGACCGGTCTGCGTCGTAACACCATTTTTCAGCCAGATTCTAGCGGTGGTGGCCGGAATCTGGCACTGTGGGTGGGCGGGAGTGTTTTGTCATTTTACTTTATATATTGGGGTGTTTAGCTAAATTAGCAAACCTAGGGGTTTTTTCATTAATTTTAAAATTTTACCTCGTAATACTCACTCTATTCAACTACCCAATATTATTCCCAAAATCTTATCCAAAATAACAAAATAAACGCACCCTAAATATTTAACCGAAAACAATGAATGCATAAAAACAAATTAAATGTATATATTCATTTAATAAAATATTATCACATATATATTCATTTGAAATTTCAAAAAATAATAATTATTATGATATAACTAATTCTTAAAATAAATAAATATTTTTAAAAACGAAAATATACATTTAACATTATGCTGGTTAATAAACATCTCATATAAACATTGTTATACCCGAGAAAATNACCACCACCTACCAACTACTATCTACCAACTACCACATTAATTACAATATTCTAGCATATACAAGAGTATTCCGGAAGCTTCTAGAATGTCCAGGTGATGCACACTAAGTGTTCGATGAAATGCTTGAGAGGCGTCACAATTAGCTAACTCCTATGCTTAGATCCATTCTGTGGATTGATCATCCTATGGGATGACCCACTTTGTAAGAAGGAACATTATATGGGCCGACCCATTTTACGAGCTGGACCACACCATGAGTCAGCCCTCTCCGTGAGCTAGGCTAATTTACAAGTTAGGCCACCCTACAAAATGGGCCAACTTACTCTGTCGGTCACTCCATGAGTTGGGCCTTTCTATAAGATTAAGCTAAATCGGGCTCTAGCCCATTAGCCCACTTGTGTCCCAAAATAAGACTTAGAATTCTATCACCTTCCTAATTCATTCAAGATCTAGTATCTTACACGAATTAATGCTCTTGAAATGATAAAAGTGAGGAACAAGAGTTCCTTCCTAATTTGAACTTCCATACCAAGTAGGACTTAGAGATCTACTAGGACTCAAGCTCCCTTGAGCTCCTATATAAATAAAGGCCAAGCCTCTCATTATTCATTCACAAACAGCCTAAAGCTTTCGCTCTCCTAAATTCTTGCTCTCAACCATTGTCTTTCCCCACACAAAGCTTAGTTTTGACTAACTTTACCACCTTTAGTATCACAAAGTTGTGCTCTAGCCATTTTGTGTCAAGTTTGAAACGAGCTTTTCATTGATATCTTATGGGTCTTGTAGCTCCCCTCGATAAAAAATTATGGCCGTTTTAAGTTGAAATGCCCATTTAGGACATGAGAGATGTTGAAACACCCATCTCTTTTTCCACTCGACCATCTGAGTAGGAACAATGATGGATGGAATACAACAGTCTGCTCAGCTTTGCCCCTCCATGGCATAGCCTAACGAGCCAACTTCACTATAGATGCCTTCTTCCAAGAGATTCAACTCATGTTACTCGACTTCGTTTTATCAAATGAAAACAAATATAACCAGTCCACTTGGGTCAGCCCTATCAAGCGAATCTTACTGGACCGACTCCTCAAACATCCTCAATGATATCGTCACTCATTCACCTTCGGCTCCACTTCGTATTGCCAATCGAGTAGGAATAAGTAATGAATAAAATACATCAAGTGTTATTCATCAACACCTCCATTCGACTCTTCTTATCAAAGGTAATCATATTATTAAGTTCTCATGTTGTCTTCCTCACCTTTGTTTGGCCATGTTCCCATTCAGCCTCTTCACCTTTATTCGGCCTTAGCTTTATTCGACATTATGTTTTCATTTGTTCTTGTCCCTATTTGGCCTCATCACCTCCATTTAGCCTTATTGTGATCACCTGGCCTTAGCTCCATTCGACCTTATGTTTTCAATTAGCCTTGCTCCATTCGGCCTCATGTGCTCACTCGACCATGAGTCCTTTCAACCACATTTCCGATCCAGCCAATACTTTCCACGGTACAGTATGAGCCGGGCCAGATGGGCTCACAAATGTTTTACTTCTCCTTATGCCCCTATTGTGCCGGCCTACGTTGTTAGGTCTGAGATCAGTATAAACCTCAAACACCTTGAACTAATTAAGGATCCAAGTGACTTCACTTGGCCACACGAACCGAGCTGAACGGCCTATGACCCTATGGCAATAACAAGTGCTTCAAGTCAAATCCTCCTCGAGAGGACATTGACTCATTCGTATTACACCTATGATTAATTGAATCTACTCTCTAAGCTAAGTATCCCTTAACTTTGAGAGTGGGGGATAAATTGTATCGGTCAAAAATCGTATTGGGCTTATGAGGCCCAATAACGAAACACATACTAAATACAGTTGTATGTCTTAGCCCGATTCTAATTGAGCCTACGATTAGATCCCTCTAGTGTATTGAACATCCTATGGGATGACCCAATTTCTAAGAAGGATCATTCTATGGGCCAACCCATTCTATGAGCTAGACCACACCACGAGTCAGCCTTCTCTACGAGCTAGGATACTTTACGAGTTGGGCCTCTCTATAAGCAGTGCCACCCTATGAACTAGGCCAACTTACTCTTTGGGTCACTCCAATAGTTGGGCCTTTCTATAAGATTAAGCTAAATCAAGCTCTAGTCCATTAGCCCACTTGCGTCCTAAAATAAGAATAAGAATCCTATCACCTTCCTAACTCATTCAAGATCCAGTATCTTACATGAGTTAGTATACTTGAACCGATAAAGGCAAGGAACAAAAATTCTTTCCTAATTCGAACTCCCATACCAAGTAAGAGCTTGAGTCCTATACGACTCAGAGTCCTACTAGCACTCAAGCTTCCTTGAGCTCATATATAAACAAAGGTCAAGCCTTTCATTATTCATTCACAAACAGCTAAAGCTTTAGCTTTCCTAAAATCTTACTCTCAATCATAGCCTTTCCTAGCCATAAAGCTTAGTTTTGACTAACTTTACCACCTTCAGCCATCACAAAGTTGTGCTCTGGCCACTTTGTGTTAGTCTTGCCCTAGCCACCTTATGGTAAACCCTTTTCTGCTCTCAGCCCCCACTAAAATACTTTCACTTGTGCTGACTTGAGAGTCGGAATGCCTACGGCAGACACCACATCAATGTCACCTGAGCCTTCACGTTCATTCTCTTCTTCTGTGCAAGTCTATCAGATTGTCAGTGACTCACTTCTCATAAGATTCGTCCTTTCCAAATCAACAGTAGATTTTATCATCTACAGTGTTGAATTGATAACGGTTACAAGAGAGATTCTTAGGATGATGGCTTGATTTTGGGAAGTTAATCTCATGATCATTGGTGTAGTTATCACACTGAGATTGTAGGGAGTCAATCTTGTGATCTTCTCCATGATTTTAGGGGATAATGCCTACGTGAGATAAAAGTCATTCACTGTTTGGAGGATAACTGCCGGCTCGCTTTACTTTTGACCATAGCTAAAAATGATTATGAGGATAAGGATAATATGATAGCATTATGTAATTATTGTGAGTCTGTTCTTGCTTGTCCAACTAAAAATGGTACTACCTCCTTACGCAATTACTTATGTAGATGCAAAAAATACCCTTTCAATGTGATGGACAAAAAACAAAGAACCTTAGTCTTTCAAGAGCACTCGAGTGGTGTTGTAGCTAATTCCTCCTCCCCACATTCTTCACTTTTGGCTTGGAAATTTGATCAAGATGTGACTAGAGATACTATAGCTAAAATGATAATTCTTGATGAGTTGCCCTATATGATTTTAGAGCATGAGGGTTTCCACTACTTCAACCTAGGCTTCAAGTTCCCTCTCGCATTACTATGTTTAGAGATTGTTTGAAAATTTATTTTGATGAGAAATAGAAGTTGAAGAATTTTTTTACTAAGTATTCTCATAGCGTTTGTCTCACCATTGATATGCAGACATTTTGTTAGAACCCTAATTATATGTGTCTTATAGCTCATTTTATTAATGATGATTGGAAAAAGAACAAAAGGATTTTAAACTTTTGTCTAATTACAAGTCATAAAGGTTTAGTTATTGGCAAGTCAATTGAGAGATGTTTGATTGATTTGAGTATTTCTAAAGTGTTCACCATAACTGTTGACAATTAAATTCTAATGATGTTGGAATAGTTTATCTTAAGCATCGATTAGAACGTTGGAATGAAAGTGTCTTGAATGATGACTTTATTTATATAAGATGTTGTGCACATTTATTGAGTCTAATTGTGAGAGGGGGGGTTAAAAGAGATAGATGACCCAGTATTTAGAATTCGTTTAGCAGTGATGTATGTGAGGTCTTCTCCAATGAGAATGCAAAGCTTTAAGGATTGTGTGGAGCAAGAAAAAATAATAAGCAAAAGTCTTCTAGTTTAATGTAGAAACAAGGTGGAACTCCACTTATTTGATGTTGGATGTGGCTTTAAATTTTCCAAAAGCATTTGACTTGTTGGGAAATCCAAGATACTAAGTATAAGGATGAGCTTAGTAGTGGGGAAAGGTATAAGGTGTGCCTACGTCTACTAATTGGGATTATGCTCGATGCTTGTTGCCTTTTCTTAAAGTTTTTTATGATGTAACTCTACCTGTGTCTGACTCTCTTTATGTTACCGCTAATGCATACATGGAAGAGACATATGCTATTGGGTTGCAGATTTTGACATGGACTCGAAGTAATGATCTTGGCTTACGTTCAACGGCAACAAAGATAAGGGGAAAACATGAAAAATATTAGGCAAATATTGATAATATCAACATAATGTTATTCATTGCAGTGGTATTAATATTTATTTGGACTATTGATCAGTAGTATGATGATGTTAATTCTGACAAATTGAAAACAAAAGTGAATAACACTCTGGTCGCTTTATTTGAGTATTACAGTTTGGTTAAGGCTTTTCCTAGTTCGTAGTCAAGTGAGCAATCTCAACTTGCAAGAAATGTTGATGTTATTGATCCAAATGTTGCTCCTCAAGTTTGTATGAAGGCTAAGTATAAACAGCTAAGAGCTGGACGATGTGGTTAGAGCCCAAATCTAAGTTAGATAAATATTTACAGGAAGATTGTGAAGATGAGGAAGACGAGAATTTTGATATCTTGACTTAGTGGAAGATAAATTCAGCAAAATATCAAATTCTCTCTTTAATGGCACAAGATGTTTTGGCTATGCCTGTTTCTATAGTTGCGTCCAAGTTAGCTTTTAGTGTTGGGGGTTATGTATTAGATCCATTTCGTAGCTCACTTACTCCTAAGTCGGTGGAGGCTCTTATTTGTGCACAAGATTGACGTCGGGCTACACGTGCACCATTCCTCATCGAGGAGAGCTTGGATTAGTGGAAGATAAATTCAGCAAGATATCAAATTCTCTCTTTAATGGCACAAGATGTTTTGGCTATGCTTGTTTTTATAGTTGCATCCAAGTTAGCTTTTAGTGTTGGGGGTTGTGTATTAGATCCATTTCGTAGCTCGCTTACTACTAAGTCGGTGGAGCCTCTTATTTGTGCATAAGATTAGATTCGGGCTACACATGCACCATTCCTTATTGAGGAGAGGTTGGATGAATTATTAGAAATTCAGTCAAGTAAAACTTTTGCTTTAGTTTCAATTATTTAACATTTAGTTTTAAATATTTAATATTTACTTATATTAAGTTTTTTCCCACCTTTTTGTAGAATTTTCGTCCATGGCGTTGGAAAATACTCGTTGTCATCTACATGAATGATGATTCGGAGTTTTGGACCATCTTTATCTATGGCATTTTGTATTGATGCGGCCCCTGTAAGGTAGAATATGCAATCTCATTGTCTTTATCCTTTTTCTATTTTGAATTTTTTAAATAATTGCAGCCACTTACCTATGTTATTGCTATCACAGATTGCAACTGGATTTGGATGAAGAAAAATGTTCTTATTTCTTATTTGATATTTGTATTTGCTTAGCTGGACAATTAATCAAAGTTGAATTAAAATACATTTTATTGTATTTGGTATTCAAACAATTTATGTTTGGTGTGTAAAACATTTTATGTTTTGTGTGTGACAATTTATTTATTATATTTGGTATTCAAATTTCAAACAATTTATGTTTGTTGTGTAAAACATTTTATGTTTGTTGTGTGATAATTTAATTATTGTATTTGGTATTCAAACTATGCTTAAAAATATTATATGTTTTAATTAAAAATTCTAGAAGTTTGGAAGAGATTTGTTAATTTAAAAACCGGGTAATAATGCAAGTAACTGGTAATAGAACCAACATTTCGGGTACCCGCAAAACTGGTATTCTATAAACCGGTTTGGTTACTAGGTATGTATATTCATGACTCGAGTATTTAGGTCGGGTAGTCATAAGCCACATTCAGGTTGGGTACCCGATTTTGAACACCCCTAATCAACAGCGCTTGAATCTTTTCTGGATTTGCCTCAACACCTTGCTAATTTACCGTAAAGCCCAAAAACTTTCCCAAGCTAACCCCAAATGCACACTTTAAAGGATTCAACTTTATCTGATGCTGCCTGAGGATATTGAACATTCCTCGAAGGTGCTCAATATGGTCTTATGCTTCTTTTGACTTGACGAGCATATCATCGATGTAGACCTCCATGGTTTTGTTGACCCGTTCTATGAACATCTTATTAACAAGACGCTGATAGGTCACTCCAGCATTTTTTAGACCAAAAGACATAATTCTGTAACAATAGATCCCTGGGTTAGTGATAAACGTAGTGTGCTTCTTATCAGGCGTGTACGTCGGAATTTGATTATATCTCAAATAAGCATCCATAAAGCTAAGTAGAACATTCCCGACTGTTACATCTACCAGCTAGTCGGTCCAAGGTAGCGAGAAGCTATCTTTCGGGCACATCTTATTCATATTCGTATGGTCAATGCAAGTTTGCTACTTGCCATTTGATTTCTTAACGAGCACAAGATTGGTGAGCCAGTCTGGATTTTAACCTCCCGAATGAACTCAATATTGAGATGCTTGTCAACTTCTTCTTTTAGCCCTTTTAAGAGTTTTGCATCCATTAACCTTCTTTTTTGGCGGATAGACCAAGCTTTTGGGTTGATATCTAGTCAGTGGCACATAATCTCAAGGCTTATACCCACCATATCAGTGGGCTTCTAGGCAAAGACACCCAAATTTTCTTTCAAGAGCCCCACTAACTGTTTGGATAGTTCTTTGGCGAGGTTGCCCCAATCTTTAGCATGCAAGTTGGCTCTTGCTCGTTGATAGGGACCTCGCGCAATTCTTCCACAAGGCCATTTGAAAGTTCTTCCTTATGAATGCAAGGATCAATGGTGTCCTCGATCGGCCCAGGTTGCAACTTGATTGCTGTGATCACCGTTGTTTGAGGTTACTTTCCCCTCTCAACAAGAGTGACTGTTCAGTTTTAATACTCCTTAGAATCTTTTTGCCACCTCCTAACGATTCCAACTCCTGTTGGAGTAGGGAATTTAATTGTTTGGCAATGGATCAAAGTGACTGCTCTCAAGTCATCAAGGAATGATCTGCATAAAACTGCATTGTATGTTGTTTGCCTCCCCTTTTCAAAACCCTCAATAGTTTGGATTGATTTTACTCTTTGTTTACTATTAGAATATAAATTTTAATAATAAAGTGGTATCTTAAAAATCTGTGAGTGAGAAAGTGTCATTTAACCATTTCATGGGTGGAAAAAAAATCATTAACTCCTAAAAATATTCAAAATATGATCGTGTCCAAAACGGGATGGGCCCACAAAGTCGTGGCAAGTAATTTTGCCATCCCTACTGACATCCTTTCTAGGTGGAATTACTGTTGGAAAAGACAAGGGCTTGGTTGATTTCTCTCGTTGACTCTATCAACTTTCATGTAGACTTTGGCTAACAAACAAGGACTATAAATACTTTTTATTTTTTCTCTTCTAATCAATGTGAAAATTTGATTGATACTGAAAAACTAAGGGTGTGTTTGTTTTGTTATTCCTATCCATATTCTCAAAATACTTGTTTGTTTTATTATTTGAGAAATATTATTCTTTTTTAATTATTTGTTTAAAAAACCCCTTAAATTTTTAATTTAATAAACACCCTAGAAAAAAGTTTAAAAATTAACAAAACACCCCCACTCACCCATAGTTGCGAATCTTCACAAGGTAAAAACGAAGGAACTGGTCGGTAATTCGCCGATCTGGCATTTTTCGGTTAATCACAGTGGATCTGACGAAAAATGCCAATCTGCCGTCAACGATGTCAAAGAAATGGTCGTCTTGACGTCAACGATGCCAAATCTTGGCCATTGTTGACCACAAGACGGCATACTTTGGCCATCCTAATGACCAAATCTGGCCTTTTGCGGCGTCGATGGCCAGATTTGGCCAAAAAGGCAATATGTGCACGACCGGCAGATCTGCGTCTGCTCGTAACACCATTTTTCAGCCAATTCAAGTGGTGGCCGGAATCTGGCACTGTGGGTGGACGGGAGTGTTTTGTCATTTTACTTAATATTGGGGTGTTTAGTAAATTAGCAAACCTAGGGGTTTTTTATTAATTTTAAAATTTTACCTCGTAATACTCACTCTATTCAACTACCCAATATTATTCCCAAATCTTATCCAAAATAACAAAAAAACGCACCCAAATATTTACCGAAAACAATGAATCATAAAAACAAATTAAATGTATAATTCATTAATAAAATATTATCACATATATATTCATTTGAAATTTCAAAAATAATAATTATTATGATATAACTAATTCTTAAATAAATAAATTTTTAAAACGAAAATATACATTTACATTATGCTGGTTAATAAACATCTCATATAACATTGTTATACCCAGAAAATAAAGGGCTGACGTGGGAAAGTCACGTTATGACAATGAGGAGTTCAAGCAGTTCTGCGACGAGCTGGGCATCCATAAAAATTTGCCTCGGTCGCCAGACCTCAGGCGAATGGCCAAGTTGAAGCGGTCAACAAGCCATCAAGCACACTCTGAAAGCCAAGCTCGGGCAGCACCAAGGAAATTGGGCAGACGACCTCCCGAAGTCTTGTGGGCGTACAGGACAACTCCAAGGACCTCCACCTCGGAAACTCCATTTTCGCTAGCCTATGGCTGCGAAGCGATGATCCCTGTAAAGGTCAGAACTGGGTCTCTTCGGAGGGACTTGTACAATGAGGACGAACGAAGCACTATAAGCAAGTTTGGATCTGGTCGAAGAGCACCGCAACAAGGCTTCGCTAAGGATAGCGGCCTACCAACAGCGAGCAAAAAGATTCTTCGACTCAAAGTCAAGCGAAAGACTTCCAGGTCGGAGACCTTGTGCTAAAGGAAGTTCTCCTCGGAACCAGAGAGCCGAGCGCGGGGGTACTAGGACCTAACTGGGAAGGTCCATACCGGGTCGACAAAGTAATCAGACCGGGGACCTACCATCTCAAAATTTGAACGGTTCCAAAGTACCCCGAGCTTGGAATGCCGAGCACCTCCGGCCGTACTATCAGTAATCCTGAACTCAACTCTCATTATTTTTGTTAATTTCTTTTAGTGTTACCTTGTTCGCTTAAAACAGTTCGTATGTGTTCTGTTCGCATGTAAAATTTGTAGGCAATTATGTAAATCGAAATTGTAAATTGTACACACATATATGAAAAGAGCGAACTGCAAATTGAAAAGATGATTTCATTCATTTACAAACAAAAAGTCCAAACCCATTACACAGGACAGCTCATTACGCCTAAGGCTGGTCGGGAAGATCCTTCGAGCCAGAGCCACCTGCCTGGTCGGGTCCCTGGGCGGCCGCGGTAGCCTGGTCGTCCTCTTCGGCCATGATCCGCAAGGTCGCCTGCCAACCCTCCGGGAGATCGGACACGTCCAAATCCGGGTTCCTTGCTCGCGGGTATATACACCCAATCGCCCAGTCCGCGGCCTTTTCTTCCAGCTCCTCCGACTGGTTCTGCATTTCTCAGACAGAGAAGCGACTCTCGCCCGACTCTCCTGGAGCTCGGCCTCAAGAGCTAGCTTTCCTGCTCGGAGGCCTGCCTATCCTCTTCAGCTCGCTGAGCCCATGCGAAGGTCGCCTGGAGCTCCTGGTCCTTTTCTCCAACCTCTCTAAGAGCCTGGCGGTTGTCCTTTGAAGTTCTCTGACTTCCTCCGCACGTCGATCGAGCTCCGCCCTCTGGAAGTCCACTGTTCGCTGAGCAGCGTCCTTTTGGTTCAGATACCTATTCCTGCTTCGAACGCTTGAGTTTCTTCCGCCTCAACGGACTCCAAGTTCTGCTTCAGTTTCGCGACCTCCGCCTCCAGGTCGCTCGTTCCCTTTGCGGCCCCCAGCCGCGTCTTCTCCATGGACATCCTCATCGCAAGCAACCCCTGCGAGCAGTATACGAGTTAGAAATAATCAAAAGGAAATTCAAGCACAGCTGGTTTACCTTGCTCAGATGCTGGAACGACGTGGCCATCAGGTCATCGCCCGTGTCTGCAAATTCGCCGTACGACTCCGATAGCTCGCTCTCGAGCAGCCATAAACAATTGGCTGCAGGTACTCGGGCAGACTCCCCACGGTCCAAACAGGCGCTCCTTCACCTTGTCGCCAGTCATCGCCTCGCTCGCGGGTTCTTTTCCCGACCTCCTGGATTCTTGGCGCATCCTCAGAGGCTCCTCCTCGATTCGGTCTCAGACTCTTCGACCTGGACCTGTTTCCTCTCTTCTGACCTTTGGGCCGGAGCCTTCCATCTGGGGTGAGCAGGTGTCGGAGCGACCTGTTCTGTCCTGGTCGCTCCTTGCGCAGGACAGGCTGCGAAGGCGCAGAAGTTCGCAGCGGTTGTGCGGGATAGCACAGCAGCTTCGGCCGCGCTCTCCCCTCTTCTCTCCTCTCTCTCTCTCCTTGATAGAGGAAAACAAATGGCGCTCGGCGGGACTGCCCGGACTCCTTTGGGGGCATGGTCTCTGTATTTAAACCGTCAGTAAGGGAATTTATATCACGACCAGAAAGTTACCAGTATAACTTACCGTCCAGAGGTTCTAACGACGCCTTGTCGGTGAAAAAAACCGTACTTCCGCAGATGCGCGTCGTCACAAGCTTCCTCGCGTCCCGCTGTTCCTCGTCCAGTACCCCGAAAGATTCGAGCCTGTTTGGGTCGGCGAGTAATTCTTGGCTGGTCGTTCTATTAACTCATAAGAAAACAGGTCGTTACTAATGATCGTGCGAGCAGATAACAAACCCAGCGAAAGGAAACCTACTTGGATCCTGAAATGGCGGTGACCGTCATAAAAGAAAAAGAAAAATTTTGTCTCGTAGGCCCCCGCATTGCTAGGATAGCTGTGTATCCCCGCGGCAATCGTAGGTCGCCGAACAAATGTACGAATCCTTGTCCCTACTCTTCTTCAGGTAGTAGGCGACGCCGAGCTCCACCGCCGACGCTCTCCCAAGCCGTTCTCGCAGCACGCAATGTACATCGCGACGGCATGACTACGCGTTTGCGTCGCTGCATTAGTGCGATCCCGAAATGATCCAGGACCGACCTGATGAAATGATGGAAGGGAATCCTCCCCCACCCTTGAAATCTCCTCGAGATGCGGCAAGGCCGTCGGTGGGCGCCGTGACGGCCTAGTATGGTCGAGAACACCTCCGCGCGGATATCGCTGCCGCTTTATTCTAGCATATTCCTCGGAGGTGAGGACCGAGTAGACATCGGGAGCTGCGTCCTCGGGAGCTCCCCGCGAGGACGAGCTGGCTCCTTCCTCGGCCTTGATGTTGACGGTTCCATTCCAGTCTGCAACATCGACAGACACGTCATTTGGGCCTTCATGTTTGTCCCGTGCGACGGCAAGGACAAATACTTAAAACCTAGTGGTGATTCAAGCCGCCATCCACGGCTTGACTCCAATAACGGCGTCGCGACTCCGGTGAAACACCGGAAGACCCAACGCCGTGGTTCAACCAAACCAATGCAAAATGAAAAAAGGAAAGAACCTTACTCTGTGGTATATGGAGCTGGGGCCGAAACTCGTTCTGGTTGCCTGAAAAGCGCCGATCGGAGAAAATGATTCTTGGATGCCAAAGTTTGTCACTCGAAGCGAAAGAAATTTCGGTGACCTCATCTGAAAAATACAAAGTTTTTATATGGATTGCGAATCAAGGTTACCACCCCGGAACCGAAACGGCAGTTCTCTCTCCCCTCGCATTAAATGTGCCCCCACGTCGCATTAAATGCCGTGAAAAGGGGCGCCATTTCAAACCCACGTCGCATTAAATGCAGTATAAGGGCTGTCGTTTCAAATGCGTTACAGTCAATGCTGTCAAAACGGCGTCGGGTCATCATACCACACATTTAATGTCTCTGACAAGCGCTGTAACGCATGCAGAGCGCTTGACAGCGCAGAGCAGTTTCATTGAACCTCTAAGGTACAGAAAGGAGCGTCCGTCAAGTCCAGGTCGCTAGGATAAAGATTGTCAGGTCGCTTAGGCAAGGGATGCGCGAGACCGGTTCGCTGCGAGTCTTGAGCCGAGCTCACCCCATCCAGGTCAGAGCGACCAAAGCCTCCAGTGTGACTTAGTTTCCAAGGCTCGTTCCTCAAACCTTAAAAACTAGGGGGCTTCTGTTATACCCGAGAAAATAAAGGGCTGACGTGGGAAAGTCACGTTACGGGTGACCTGCTCCCGTCAGGGCAACACGCACACGTCAGACCTGCAAAATAATATGGAGCTCACACGCGTCCATTCCTCTGCAGCGAGTCGTGCAAAGTCAGCTTGGAAAAAGGAAAATGGGACGTAAAGCCAGATTACATCCTGACAATCACACCAACCCATGGGTTTAATGATGATTACACGCTTCAATTTGATATAAAACGAAGAAGACCCCTCCATTAAGGGGATTCGGCCATTTCTTTACAGAAAACGACTCTCTCTCTTTTGTAAAAGAAAACACTTACTTTTCTTAACCTTTTGTACGTCAGTCCGCCTCGCGACCTGACCCACACTAATATCAATACAAATCAGTGGACGTAGGACTTGCTACCTTAACATCCGAACCACTTTAAAAGTCTTCTTTGCATTTATTTCACTTTATGCATCCATCATCACGTATGTTAATTCATCAAATAGCAATATCCACGTGAGAATTGGTTGGTGCCAGAAACCAGCATCAACAAACATAAAACATAATTGATATATTCTTTTATTTAATTAATCTTCACGGAATAGTCAAACGTACCCTTGACGATGAAGTGTTAAGTCTGCACATCGCGACTAATATTCACCAGACTTTTATCTCCTAATCAGTGTGGAAATTTGATTGATAATGAACAATTGAATTCTAGTCAAAATTGGCTGCCGGAAATTACTCCTTATGGATCGTTGGCTTGATTTGTACCAGTAGGATCAGTGTACGAATTATAAGCAGCAGTAATTAACAATAAGTAATGTTAATTATGATAATTAATGGGCCCTAATAATATTTACATTAATTATTACATAACTTAATTACGATTTATTACGTCAATATGCACCCTGAATAACTTAATTAAGATATGTGATTTCCTTCACATGAATGCCCCATTCAAAACATCCTCATCTTTTGGAAGTAGTTTATAATTTTTGTTTCTTTCCTTGCTACCTTAGTCTTGTATTAAACTTTGTAAAGAAATTTTATCTACAAAAACAAAAAATAAAGGGTTATCCTATTATAGCACAAATTCATAGCCTTTGATTCACTATAATCCAACAGATTTAGATGAAAAGTGATAATTAGTTATTTTTCAATCCTAACTAAGCAATTTTTAAACCATTGGATTATCATAAATCAATGGTCATGAATTTGTATTACAAATCAGTGTCAAAATTTTGTATTACAATAACATGACCCAAAAATAAATATATATCTAAATACTAGTTGACACTGGTCCTTATGACAAATAGCTCAAACAAATATTAAATACAGTATAATTTTCTTTATCTCGTAATATTATGTTTCTGTCTGATTCTTTCAACATAACATGTTTTAAATTGACTTTCCTAAATAGAAACTTCACAAGATGTCTTGTCAGCATTCATGTTCAGTCTGTGTAATGAATTCAAATATCAAAACTCTCTGCACTCAACCTGTTGAGCACGGATCAGAAATTAAAATCATGGCTTCTTCTAGACTGCGTTGCTTTCTTTCTCTATATTTCATTTACCATTTTGATCTCAGCAACCAAAAACTCTGTACCATGACTGTTATGTCAACAATGGTACTTATACCACCAATAGTCCTTACCAGGCAAACCTCAACGAACTCCTAATTTTAATCAACAACGCTACCCCCATATACAATGGATTTTACCATTCCTCTTATGGGGAGAGACCTGACAAAGTTTATGCAATTGCAACCTGCAGACCAGACATGGAGCCGGTAAGTTGTCGCAATTGCCTAAATGCAGCAACAAAGAACCTGCTATCTCTCTGCCCCAACTTTCTCATGGCGATCGGCGGATATGATGATGGAAACTACAGTACTTGTATGTTACGTTATGCGTTCTATGACATGATTGGCATAATGGAAACTGCTCCTCATTTTTTTGTGTACTCAGAAAGTAACATCTCAAAAAAAGTGGAAGATTTCAATCAGATACGGCAGAGCTTGTTGACGAGGATGATAAGTGAAGCTGTAGCTCCCGGTTCTAAAAAATATGCCACTGGAGAAGTGGCAGTTTCAGATATTGTAACATTATATGGACTTGTTCAGTGCACTCCTGACTTGACTGAATCTCAATGCAATGATTGTCTCCTTCACGCTAATAAACTTATGCCAAACTGTTGTAATACAAGTCAAGGAGGAAGAGTTATTACCCCAAGCTTTAGTTTCAGATACGGGACAAACAAATTCTACAAATCTTCAACTGAAGGACCTCCAGTCTCCTTTCCTCCACCATCAACCAACACCACAACTCACAAAGATATAACTATATTTATGAGTTATCTTTACAACTTAAAATTTTTTTGAATAGGTTTTCAAGATCAAAGTTCCCCTGAGTAGGCTTAAACAATTTGTAAGATTCTAAAGCTTCAATAAAGTTACTTCACTGTCTTCAGTAGTTAATGATATCTAACTTTGGCTACTCAACAAGTTTTAATCTCAACAAAAATCTTGGATTCTGCAGGAAAGAACATTTATCTTATCATCATTATTGTGGTTGTTACTTCTGTGATACTACACATAGGCATCGTCATCTTTTTAAGATGGAGGAAATCGGAGGAAGATGAAAGTAAGTTAATTTTGCTTTTTTACTATTTATTCAGAAGACTTATGCTCTTTTCTGATTTAATGGAAGTTAGTTTCTTGAGCTTGAGTAATATACCTCCGAAAATCTGGTGGGAGTAACTCCCGAATACTGATTTCAGATCAGATGTTTGAGCATGTAAATATAAAGTATTCGGCTAATATAAGTAGCTCATGAGTTGCCATTCACGTCACTTTCTAAGACTAAACTCTTGTTGTTTTGTTGTTGCTTACTTCTTGATCACATAAAAATGTGGAAGAAATTAAAGAAACAGAGTCCTTAGAGTTCGATTTTGGCACCATCAGGACTGCCACAAATAACTTCTCTGATGACAATAAGCTTGGACAGGGTGGATTTGGTGCGGTATACAAGGTAAGAAATTTCAAAGTAAAAAGGTGTTAAATTCAAACCTTAGATATGCCAAAAACTTTGGAGGCAAGCTTTCACATTCTCTCGATATGCCAGGGCATGCTATCCAACGGACAACAAGTGGCTGTAAAGAGACTATCTACGAATTCTAAACAAGGAGAAGTAGAATTTAAGAATGAGGTCCTACTAGTTGCCAAGCTTCAGCATAGAAATTTGGTAAGGTTACTAGGCTTTTGCTTGGGACGAAAAGAAAGGATTCTCGTCTACGAATTTGTGCCTAATTCAAGTCTCGATCACTTCATATTCGGTATGGTTGCACTCATGATCTCATTTAGGAAGCATGCCTAACAAAGATTACCTTAAAATACTCTGTAATTTACTGAAACATCTCAATGTTTATAGCGATCTCATGCATCTGGATGTATAAACATATTGTATATATGATTATGATGAAAGCTTGAACTAGCTATTCTAGCTTCGTTTACCTGCTTTTTCTAGGTATTCTTTTTTTCAAATTCAAATCCTATTATGTTACAAATTGTAGATCCGGTCAACCGTAAACATATGGACTAGAAAAGACGTTACAAGATCATAGAAGGCATTTCCTGAGGACCACTTTATCTTCATGAAGACTCTATACTTCGGATTATCCACCGTGATCTAAAAGCAAGTAACATTTTATTAGATTCAGACATGAATCCTAAAATTTCAGATTTTGGCATGGCAAAATTGTTTGAAATGGATCAAAGTCAAAGTGATACAAGTCGAGCCGTAGGGACTTTGTAAGTATAAGAACAAGGATACAAAAATGAATACCACTATCATTTAATAACTGCAAATTTTTTATTTTCCTGATGATTATATGTAGTGGATATATGGCTCCAGAGTATGTAAAGCATGGAAGGTGTTCAGTTAAGTCAGATGTATACAGCTTTGGTGTTTTAATTGTAGAAATCGTAACTGGTCAAAAGAGAAGTGGTTTTGGAAGCAATGAGGAATCAGAGGACCTTGTAACCTATGTAAGTCAAAAAATACTATTGCTCTATTTCACTTTGAACAAGAACTGTGCAAAATATGAAGTTTGTGAATTTTGTTATCATTTTACAGGCATGGAAAAGTTGGAATGAAGGATCAATCTTTAATTTAACAGATCCTACTATAAGGGATGGTTCAACAACAGAAATGATGAAATGCATCCACATTGCGTTATTAGGTGTTCAGGAAACTGTATCTGACAGACCAAGCATGGGTTCAGTAGTTTTCATGCTTAACAACGACTTTGTCAATCTCCCAGCGCCTTCAAAGCCTGGATTCTGTATGCAGAGTGTAACAGAACCAGAGACTGACATCATCATCTATAGAGCATAATGGGTCAACTAACTTAGATCGACATAGAATTCAAGTTGTCCCACTATCACATAATGATGTTTCAATCACCGAGCTATATCCTAGATAGTGTGAGTGATGGAGAAATAATTATTGAGAATTTTTTTGTGTTTATCTGTATCACGACTCTGGTCTGTTATGTTATTTCGAGTCTAAATTTTACACTCTGCTCCGATATGTGTTGATTATAAACCAAAACGGAGTTATTCTCAATTAGAGATTTTATCAATGGACATTTCCGATAAGCATTTTCAATGGCTTTAGTGGACCCAGATATATAAATGAAAGGAAAATAAACAAGCAAATAAAAATAAATTAAATCTAACACACCCAAACAACCCACGCCCTATGCCTTCGTATTTCTTGTTGAGTTCAATTTTGGAGTCCATCCATGAAATTGAAGAGCAAATCATCCTCACTCATGTCCACCAGACGTTTTGTATTATTAGAATCCGAGTTTTCCAAGAGAATTTCATAAAAACCATCACCTGTACAAATTTCAGAATACTCCAAAACTTCCCTAAAAGTTTCGAAAAGAGGAAGAGGAATCTGGATACATGAGAAGGGATTGAAAAGAAAAGGATTGACCTTTTGATCTAAGAGAATGAGTCATCGGTGAGATGATCCAATGCGACGCCGCTTGCCAAAGTTCTCCGCCACACTATTTTTTTTGTACGTAAAACTCATTCTTATCGACACAAAAGAAACGGCAACCGTCTATATCTGCACCTTCTTCTGGTTTTGAAGGGAGTATGAGCCAAGGAGCCAAGCTATACTGGGATGATATAATATGTTGTTTCACGATGGGATGCCAATAAGAACAGACGGTGCTTAAACGGAGTAAATCAAGGTGAGTCAACCGCTGTAGGATTAAAAGCAAAATATCATCTGGAAGTTGAGACCAATCTGGTGATGATGATAATGTTTTTGAAGTTAATGGCAAAAGTTGCTGCACTTAGTAGTCAACATTTCGAGTTTTGGTAGTTCTCCGATTCCTTCAAGAACTAAAATCTTTTAAGAAGTTGGGACAATTTCCAGAGGTAATGAAAGAGACAAACTGAAATCACCAAGGTGCAGTGCGGGAAACTTAAGCAGTTGCACTAATTCTCAAGTTCCTCATAGGTAACATTTTATGTGTAAGTAAATAAAATCATTTGCTCAGAGAAACGAAATTTAATATGTCATACACTAGACAATACAAATTACTTTATTCCATTCGAAATGTATATTGGAAGTTCAAAACAAGAGCCAAAATCTTAATTTGATGCCATAAAATTGTCCTCATGGCAGTGCAGATTTTAAGGATTTTGTGAAATTTTCAAGCTCTTTCATTCCTTCCTCTGGAGATTTCGCTTCTCCCAGTAGCTTCACCATTGCACTCCCAACGATCACGCCGTCAGCTCCCCACGCCGCCAACTGGAGCAACATTTCATATTTGAATAACACATACATGGAGGCATTAACAAGCAATTATTTAAGCATTGAGGTTTATGCTTCGACACTTACTTGTTTCACATGCTCGGGCTTCGATATGCNTTGATTATAAACCAAAACGGAGTTATTCTCAATTAGAGATTTTATCAATGGACATTTCCGATAAGCATTTTCAATGGCTTTAGTGGACCCAGATATATAAATGAAAGGAAAATAAACAAGCAAATAAAAATAAATTAAATCTAACACACCCAAACAACCCATGCCCTATGCCTTCGTATTTCTTGTTGAGTTCAATTTTGGAGTCCATCCATGAAATTGAAGAGCAAATCATCCTCACTCATGTCCACCAGACGTTTTGTATTATTAGAATCCGAGTTTTCCAAGAGAATTTCATAAAAACCATCACCTGTACAAATTTCAGAATACTCCAAAACTTCCCTAAAAGTTTCGAAAAGAGGAAGAGGAATCTGGATACATGAGAAGGGATTGAAAAGAAAAGGATTGACCTTTTGATCTAAGAGAATGAGCCATCGGTGAGATGATCCAATGCGACGCCGCTTGCCAAAGTTCTCAGCCACACTATTTTTTTTGTACGTAAAACTCATTCTTATCGACACAAAAGAAACGGCAACCGTCTATATCTGCACCTTCTTCTGGTTTTGAAGGGAGTATGAGCCAAGGAGCCAAGCTATACTGGGATGATATAATATGTTGTTTCACGATGGGATGCCAATAAGAACAGACGGTGCTTAAACGGAGTAAATCTAGGTGAGTCAACCGCTGTAGGATTAAAAGCAAAATATCATCTGGAAGTTGAGACCAATCTGGTGATGATGATAATGTTTTTGAAGTTAATGGCAAAAGTTGCTGCACTTAGTAGTCAACATTTCGAGTTTTGGTAGTTCTCCGATTCCTTCAAGAACTAAAATCTTTTAAGAAGTTGGGACAATTTCCAGAGGTAATGAAAGAGACAAACTGAAATCACCAAGGTGCAGTGCGGGAAACTTAAGCAGTTGCACTAATTCTCAAGTTCCTCATAGGTAACATTTTATGTGTAAGTAAATAAAATCATTTGCTCAGAGAAACGAAATTTAATATGTCATACACTAGACAATACAAATTACTTTATTCCATTCGAAATGTATATTGGAAGTTCAAAACAAGAGCCAAAATCTTAATTTGATGCCATAAAATTGTCCTCATGGCAGTGCAGATTTTAAGGATTTTGTGAAATTTTCAAGCTCTTTCAGTCCTTCCTCTGGAGATTTCGCTTCGCCCAGTAGCTTCACCATTGCACTCCCAACGATCACGCCGTCAGCTCCCCACGCCGCCAACTGGAGCAACATTTCATATTTGAATAACACATACATGGAGGCATTAACAAGCAATTATTTAAGCATTGAGGTTTATGCTTCGACACTTACTTGTTTCACATGCTCGGGCTTCGATATGCCGAAGCCAACTGCTACTGGTATAGTTGATGCCTATGATAGAGAAGTAAAACAAGTATATAACTTAAGCAATAAGCTGATTACAGGAGGCAAATTTTTGCTTGGAAAATGAAAATCATTTTTAAATCATTAAGCACCCTGATTCAAACGAACATAATGTCCTTGGACCCATGAAACATGTGACCAATCACAAAGAAGAGAGCTTTTTGTGAGAATTCAAAATGTAGTTCTGGTTTTGATGAGAGTGACAGCATATATACATTAATGGAACAGGGTAGACAATCAATCGACTATTTGGAATGCTAGACATGGCTGTGATACAACAACCAACAAGAGAACGCATTTACAGAAACAAACCTCTTTGATTTCTTGGATAAGATTTTGAACTCTGTCACTGACAGATGCTCGTGCCCCCGTAACTCCAACTGAGCTTACCTATCATTCCAGCAAAATATAATAAGGATGTTAAAATATTATCACAAGTTTATCTTTCCTGGAAACAAAATTCAACATGGATCAGTGGAAATTAAAAGAACATGATAAAGAAATTGAACTTCAGAAAGAAAAGATCTTACAAGATAGATAAATCCCTCTGATACTTCAACAATGGATTTCATTCGATCTCTTGGAGTAGTGGGAGTTGTAAGTAGAACCTAACGACAGCATCAGAGAAAATAGAAATGATGCACTGCACATTTATGATGAATAGAGTAAAGCATGGTTTAGCCAAGAATACAAGGTTTAGAAGAATTAACATGGCGTCACATATACCAGTTATTATGATGTTATTCATGTGAGAGTTCAATTTGTTCCATAATTATGCCTTAGAAGTGTTGAAACCAGCTTACAGAATATTACAAACAATGTCCCATGGCCCGAAATCAGTAAACATAAGCATTGAGACAGATATTCCAGCAACAAATAAGCTTAATGAACCAATATAATCCACTGTACCCTCCAATCAAAATTAAACAAATAAATTATATTTCAAAAAACTTATTATGCATCCATCTTATTATGAAAGCATCATGCTGGAAATGCTTCATCCATAAATCAAAACGCAAGAAAAATAATATCTATTAGTAGACATACCAGCTCAATATTATGTTTAATGGCTTCCTTCCTTAAAGATTCAGTCTCCTCTAGAGGGACATCTGGAACCACAAGCCCTGCAAACAAGTTTGGAATCATTGACATTAGTCCCACTAAATCAACTTCCCCTATTTGTGTAAGTAGATGAGAGAAACAATAACCGACATTAACAATAATTGAGCCAAAAACCATTCTGATAAGATGTCAGAGTTATAGGATCCACCAAACTGACTGAACAAACTCCCTGGAACAAGTCTATTCATTCCAAATCTTTATGAAGCCATTATATGGGCACAATTTTTCCATTAAACAGGAATGGATGGACTCTCTTGCGTTGTGGTGGCAGTCAAATTTCAAGATGCAGGCATACATGCATTTTTCCGCATTACAAAGAGTGTTTCATTACAATAGAAACATAAACCATATGAATTATTCAAAAATCAGAGTTGATTTTCTTTATAAAAAGAAAATATCAATGAATTTCTAATAAGTATTTCCGAACTAATTTGACTGAAATTGGTCAATGTATTGGTAGTTAAACCCCATGCCTCACTTCATGATATCTAAGAGTTGATTAATACAAAAAGTTTGACAAATAGATCTGATAACATCAGACTTGAAATTTATAAGCTGGTGGAAAAGTCAATACATTACCGTGCACACCAATATCGCTTATGGTGGACATAACCTTCTCCACTCCACGCCTAAGAATTGGGTTGTAATAAGTAAACAACGCAATTGGACAAGATAATTGCGGAACCACCTGCCCAGTTAACAGTTAACTCAAGGATGAAAACATTTTACTCAAAAAATGAGAAATGCTCAACAGAGAATGGAACAAGTATAAGAAAGTGTCCATCTTCAAGTTCAAGAGATATAATGCTACTATAAGGAATATAAATTTGAATATAATGCTACTATAAGGAATATAAACTTTTCAAACCACAAGCAAAGAAGTAGTTTACCCTGTTAAAAAGAATGTAATGCAGTCAAAATACAGCATCTAATAAAACACAGTAGATGTGCCAAAATGGTACATCCGAATTACGAAAAATATAAGCCTGACATTCTGAGATAGGCAGGTAGTCTGGGATCACATTATGCTCTTACCTCCTTCAACATAGAAATAATGGCATTGAAGTTGGTCCCTCTTGCCAAGGAACGTGTTGCTGCAGCCTAAACAATTTTTTTAACAATATGATTAAAAAAGTGATTAAGAAAAGCAAAAAGAAAAGACAATGTAGCGTTCCCAAACCTGGATGACTGGACCATCTGCCAAAGGATCAGAATATGGAACACCCAATTCAATTATGTCTGATCCACAGGAATCAAGCACCTTCAATGCTTCCGCAGTGGTTGAAAGATCAGGATCACCAGCTGTGATGTATGGAATAAGGGCCACCTTCATATAGAATCAAGATATATTATGGAAAAACCGGCAGCTTCACACAGAATCAAGATAATCATCATATAATTTTTATGAGGTCACAGGAAACTTTGGGAAAAACCATAAAAAGCCATATCCATATAGAACTCACACATAAATTTAGGTAAAAATAAACATATTGATAGATCCATTATAGGATTAAAACGCTTTTCACTACTTGGAATTTAGAAAGATAATCACATTAAAGGACATTGGCATTTTTGTTAATATTTTCAAAAGCATAGTAATTATGTTTAAGCATATTCTAGAAACTCTACAACCCCATTTTATTTTTGAGAAATAATCTTATTAAATTCTGGTCTTAATGAGTCTTTTTAAATGTCTCAACTGCTGGTGATACAAAAACTCACTAGACACAAGAAGTACAAAGTTGTCAGCAACTTGGCCAAATTCACACAATCCTTCTCAAACTCACAACTTGTTGCCTTAGACAACAACATTACTGGTAAAAAACGGTGCAATGAGAGGCCATGCATAATGATTTAACCACAGGCCTGCAACTCAAATTGTGTATTTAATCAGAAAAAAAAAAAAAAAATGTTTAGCACCAGTAAAATTACAACAAAAACACAAACACAACATTCAGAAGATTGTCACAAAGTCATCATTTTTAAAATGTAAAATGCATTATCAACTACTAATAATGCTTTGAAAAATAAAACGAAGAGCATCAAAAGAGTAACCATTTCAAATAACATCAAACAAAAATCCAAAACACACTAAAGTCAACCCACCGGAGTTACATTACAGGCAATCGATCTTACAGAAACAACCCATAAAAAAATACAAAATACCCAGTTAAAAGAGCCAAAAGTAGAAGCAAAAAATAGAACTTACTTTGCCTTGTTGTTTCAATCTAGAGAAAGTTTCAGCAAGACCAACAGAGGAAGAAACGGCGAGAGAAGCCATGGGAGCGAATCTTTTAGCGGAAAGTGAAACAGTGTGAGAGGTAAAGCGGGGGAAAGAATGGGAACCAGATGTCTTTAATTGAAAGAAAGTGGAAGGTGCCTTTAGAGCAGCAGCCATTTGAGCGTTTTGCGATGAGAATTTGGGTGTGACATCAAGGGCGAAAGCTGTGGGTTTAAGTAGTCACCCGCATTAAGAAGCTGCCATTTTAAAGGTTTTAAAAATAGCACATTTTTGGTATATTTGCGTTTCTTGTTTCATTTGAGTTAATATCGTTTACTCGTATTCTGACAGGTAACATTTTAGTCCAGAAGTTTTGAAAATAGTGATATTTACCTCTTTATTGCCTGTTATCATTACAATAAAACAAAAAATAAAAAGATTAATTGCCAATTTATGCCTTTTGTTAGGGTATTATATTTTGATAAATTGGTGAGATAAGGAAGATGAATGATGATAGATAACACTTATACATGGATTATTAATTTTGCCTTTCATTGGTTAGTTTTCATTTTCAATGTAACATGCGGAGTTAAATGTCACTATTCCAAAAGTTTTGGATTAAGAGGAGTTAAGACTTTTACCAGACCTTAGTGGCTAAAATCATGCAACGGACCATCCAAATCCTTAACGATTGTGACCTCAAAATCCATCACCTTTTCTGTTACTAAAAATTCTATCTTAGGTAAAACAAGTAATTGGGAATATATGTTGATCATCCTCATAACCATAAGCTCTTTTAAATAAACAAAATTTTGTTTGGTAAATCATTTTATGAAATGAAATAACCAGTAAATGGACCCATCTCAAAGGAATTAACTAGTAATGGGCTTGGAACGAGTAGGTCCAAAGATCAGCCCATGGAGGCCCAAGAGATACCTGCATCGATGCGAGGTTTTGTAGCGGGCCGAAATCCGCAATCAAATCCAAATCCAAGTGGTTTCTGGACCTGCGGGCCTTTGGTTAAGTTGAGATGGGCCGTGACGGTGGCCATTTAAAATCTCGCATTAGCTGGCTTGATGATGATTTGTGAACAAATTTACACGTATTGTCAATTATTGAGGCTAAATTTGTATGCTAATGAATGTATTTTATTGAAAAGAATATATTTTTTCTTAACTTGTTACGCTGAGTATCCTATCCTATGTTATCTACACAACATTAAATCAAAACACAATCCCAAATCCAAAGACAAAATCAGGTTTGTGATTCGAGACTCATGATCTGCTAGAATTTTCAGTTGAAAATGTTTGGACACTGAAAAAATGAAAGAAATTTAGAACTCTTAGAAAAATAAATTGGCTCGTTTTTTGATCAATTTCATAATATAGGTCCTCCTTTTATAATCACACAAATTATAAAATTTTATTACTTATATATATATTTTTTGGTAATCGGGGTGTCGGGGTTAGCTTACGTGCATATCAACTAGTCATTGGTCCATTGAACACCTTACAAACTCAAAGAACCATGTAAGTCACAATATTAATATTATAGGTGGCTCCTTTTATAATCACACAAATTAGAAAACTTTATTATATATATATATATTGGTAATCAGTGGTGTCCGGATTAGTTTGCCTGCATCTCAACTAGTCTCTGGGGTCTATTGAACACCCTACAAGCCTAAATGATCATGTAAGCCACAATGTTATTATGATAAGTGACCTCAAGATTTAAACCCAGAAACTCAAGAAATTGAACACACCTCTTTGATCGTCAAGCCAATCCCTTTGGATTTTATATTTTTTAAATTAGAATATTGAGAAAATATAGGCTTCGTTTGGCTCAAGTTTGGGAATACTACTTTTAGTCTTCCCAATAAAGTTAAGCAGTAAAATGCCCAAAAACTTACAATATTATTCAATATTATTCAACTTTTTTTAAATCCCTTAAATTTGTTAATTTAATTAAATACCTCTAAATATGTTTTTTCGAAATTGTAAAAACACCCCTAAACCCACATTATACCAGATTCTGGCCACCACTGCCGGAAGTTGGCCGGAATCTGGTAGGATGGCACACTACCGGCTGGATCTTGCCGGTAGTGCGCCGATCTAGCCTTTTCCGGCCAGATCCACGGTGGATCTGGCTGAAAAAGGCCAGATCTTTGACCATAACCAGTCGTCAACGACGACCAACATATGGTCGTCATTGACCATCAACGACGACCGTATCTTTGGTCGTCGTTGACGAAGATCTACGGTCAGATCTGGCCTTGCTGGCCAGATCCATCGTGGATCTAGCCGGAAAAGGTCATATCGGCATACGACCGGCAAGATCTAGCCGGTCATGCGCCGATACGGTGACTTCGGCCACTCTCCGGCGGTGGTGGCCGGCTATCCGTATTTGATAGGTGGGTTGAAGGTGTTTTTGTTAACTTTTAATGTTTTATTATAGGGGTGTTTTGTAAAAAACAAACACAGGAGGTATTTTATTAGTTTGTAAATCTTACATCGTAATACCCGCCCAATTCAACTTTTTTTTAACTTTTTCCAAAAACGTAAAAATGTGAACCAAACGGATAATTTCTAAACCTTTTTAGCTACTACTTTGACTTGAAGAAAACAATTACGTAATGAAGTTGTTTATGTATAAATTTGAGTATGTTACGTTATAATGTAGTAAAGTTCAAACGTGGAAATTCTAGTACTAGTTTCGTTAGTGGAAGTGGAATTAAACCGTTCTATTCTCACAAATGCTAAATCAACTTGCACCGGAAGGGAAACCACTCCAATCGTACAAAATACTTGTATACTTAAAATATACAATTAGAGTGGTGTTATTTGAGCCCCGTTTTAAATAAAATTTGTTAAAAACTTAAAATTATATATATATCATATTTTATTCCATAATTATTCATTCTATTAACTTTTACAATAAGCATATGAATTTAGTGGCATCAATTTGTGCTTGATCCATATGTTTTTGAAGGATTGAAAACAAGTTTTTAAAAAAGTGATAAAAATTTGAAGATGAGGGATAATTTTGGAATAGGAAAGGAGATATTTTATAAATTTAACTTGAAATGGGGCGTGCTAAGAGTTTAAATGGGGCTCAAATAACGTTACTCTAATTAAAATAATAATAATAAAAAAAAAAACATTACATAAAGTTTATACATGGTTCCATTTGGTTATATATACATATATATGTTTTTTTTTTTTTTACCGGGGTATCCAGGCCAACTTACGCGCATCTTAACTAATCTTCTGGGCCTAGTGAATACCCGATAAACCCAATATATTAGATAAACCACAAATTTAATTTGTGTTTAATGATCCTAAGGTTTAAACCCAATAAATCAATAAAGCGAGCAAATCTTCTTAACCATTAAACTAACCCTTTAGGGTTGACCAATATATATTTATTAGAAACTAATCCAAACCAATTTAAATCAAGTTGGTTCAATTTAGATTAATTGCCTTAAGTGTAATAATTTTGTTTTCAAACTTATATTACAAACCATTTAAACATTTTATTTTCAATACAATTAATTTTTTTAATTAAAAATTCATCTAATTTTGATTATAAATCTTAATAAATTTATCAAAATACCATTGTCATCTAATTTGGTTCGGGTTTTTCAAGTTGAAGAGTAAACCCAAACCAACCCTACTTAATTTTTTTCTTGGTTTAATTTGATCCAATTTTCTATTTTAGCATCTCAAGACCCGAATTCGTTTGATACGGTTTCATTTCAGATTTTTTTCCCACCCCTAAGTCCCTGACCCATAGTTAGAGTTAGCGATGGACTATGTCGGCCCACGGCACGGCACGATATGACATAAAAATATACGAGTCGTGCCGTAGGCCTTAAAAAAGGTACGTAGGCTGACACGTCACAATATGAAAAAAATAAAATTATAAGAATTTAGAAATTAATGAAAATGTATAATAATTTTTAATTTTAATTTATAAGTTTGTATTTATAATTTATAATTATAACTTATAAGTAATAAAAAGTATTGAAATTTAGTTAATATTTCAATGTCTCGTTATTTTATTATATTTTATAGTGATTATATATTTTTTAAATTAATATAAATATAAAATATCATTAAATATAATATATAATATTTTTTTTATAATAATTATTAATAATAAATCAAAATTACTATAATTTATAAATATTTTTACAAAACATGTAGGTTGACTTATGACACGGTTCATTATAATGAACCGTGTCGTGGGTTTTCAAATTTGGTGGATGGACACAATATGACAAGACACAAATTTTTATGGGCCTTGATATGGCACCGCTTACGACACGATAGACCTTGAATTTGTAAGGCACTGCACGTCACCGCCACTTCTACCAATAGGTAATGGGTAAAGTAATCAGCTTAAAAGCGTCGTCGTTTTCAGAGAAACATAAAAACCAAAGAAAGAAGAAAAGGGTAGCTTTGTAATATAGATAAAAGACAGCCCCTTTTAAACAAAGTACAACATTTTTAAGCAGGATAAAGCCATTCTCTTTTGGCGTCCCTTTGTCTATTTGCTCAGAGTAACTTACCAGTAGAGAGGAAAAAGCTCAGCTCAGCTCAGCAAAAAGTTGAAAACTTTGATTGAAAAATCCATCTTTCTCTTACATTTTTGCATATACATGCTTTGGTAACTCATTCAATTAACTCATCCTTGACTCAATTGAGTCTAACTTCCATGGCTAATAACCCCAACGACCCTCCAACCGATGATTTCCTTGAACAAATCCTCGGCCTTCAGAATTTCGCTTCGGCTGAGTCCGGCTTGTCTGGTCCCGACGCCGGCTTGGGTTCGACGGCTGGAGCTGCCGCGCCGATGATGTTGCAGCTGAGCTCCGGCGACGGCTCCAGCCACCTCTCGGCGCTTGGAGGCGGAGTCAGCGGTGGGTTTCACGGACAGGTGTTTCCTTTAGCGCTGAGCTTGGAGCAGGGTAAAGGAGGGTTTTTAAAGCCTGAGGAAGCTTCGGGAAGTGGAAAACGTTTTCGTGAAGAACTCGTTGATGGTAGAGCTTCTACTGTCAAAAATGTAAGATTCGTTTTTGAATTTTATTTTATTTTATTTTTTAAATAATTAGTAAAAAAATGTTTTTTTAGTGTTTGCGTATGCTGACTTACCTGACACTCAGTTGAATTGCTGAGGGGAGGAGTTTTTTTTTTTTCAGGCTTTTTAGTAGTGATTTATTCATGAATTAAATGTATTTTCATTTTATTTTGGGCATTGTTTACATCTTGTGAGCAGTGAGTTGCTTAGGGGATCAGTCAGACTATTTTTGTTTGGTTGAGTTTTTTCTATTTTTTTCTTCTTCCAATTTTAGTGATGTTTTGTTTGATTGCTGAGAAGACATGGAAAGAAACAACAGCTAGAAACTTGCGGGAGGTTTAGTTTTGGAGGCTACTGCTGTGACTTTTAAGATTCCGGGGCTCTATCAGACAAGGAAAACAATACAAGAAAGACCTGTAGAATCATTGAGAATTGATATAAATCATTTGGAGGGACAACTAAAAACTGTTATATTTTTTGGTTTTTGATTGAGAGTAAAACTTTGTTGTGTCTCCTATTCCTTTTTCTGTAGCAAAAGTAGCTAACCAGAATATCTCTTTTCTCGTAAGACATGGGGCTTTAGTAATGGAAAATGTTGAATTTCTCTCGAATTTATTATTTAGGAGGCCATCAGGGAGATTTCTAGTTGATTTCTTCATTCTTCTTGATTCAAGGGTTTTTCACATTGGAGTGTGTCATTTGGGGTGGATTTGCCTGTTTGTCTGCAGTACTTCATTTTTAAAGGGTTTGATGTTTCCCTGTCCCCAAATTATGCTAGTTGAACATTTGAATTGTATAGGAGAAGTCTATCTCTCATGCACCATGTTTTTTAGCAAAGAAAGTGAAAAAAGATAATGTGGGAAAAAAGATATCTGGAACTGGATATGTTATATTGTTAAAATTCTAATAAAGGAGTGATTTTATGTCTGTAAACAGATTGGGGATGATTTTAATCCCATTTGTAGATTCGGAATTTCTTTGAGGTTTCTCCAGTTCTCTCATGAACTATACTAAAACTGTTCTAGCAAAACTATGATTCAGTGGGAGTGAGGGGTTTCAGAATCGCTCTCCCATTTTCCCGAGGGAGAGAAACCACATGAGATGAGTTACTTTCCAGCTATTGGAAAGATTTGAATTCTGCTTTTTTGCTGTTGTGTTTTTTGTTTCACAAGCATTGTTAATATTGCTTTGTCTATTGTGTCATCCAGTTTCTTATACTCTTCAAATGATATTGATGAGGTTCTTTTGAGCCTATAGTTGTTTCAACATAGAAATGTAAAGGTTACATCTTAGCTGTGCACTCTTCTTCCCTTGGCATCATTGCTATGTTATTGTTGAATGTTGCATTGGTGTGCAGTGTTTTCAATTTTATTGATTAATTTTCAGTTCTTGTTACTTCTTGTCTGTTACTTCCTATAAGAAGCTCTTATATGTATATATATACATATAAAAATTTCCTTTTTTATTGTTTTTAGGTAGGGATGAAATTTTGACTTCTGTAATAAAATTGCTAACCTTTTGCAGGTGTACCATGGCCAACCAATGCCCACACCTGTTCCTGCAGCTCCACATCCTCCAGCAATGCGCCCTAGGGTGCGAGCTAGGAGAGGACAGGCCACAGATCCACACAGCATTGCTGAACGGGTAAGACTATTTTAGTATACCTACAAAACAACTGCAGAATATCTCAAGAACATTGAAGTGGCTGTCAGTTTCTGAGATTGTAAAATAATTGAATGTGTGGTAACTATGGGCATGGGATTAGATCCAATGGATTAAGGTATCTCCATGAGTTGTACATAATCCACTCAAATTGGTTTCCAACTTGACTGGTTTATTTACGCTTATCCATGCATTTTTTCCTCACTCTAGTAATTTGATAATTGTCAATGCTTTCTCCTTTCGGTTCAGCTGCGGAGAGAAAGAATAGCAGAACGGATCAGGGCACTGCAGGAGTTAGTTCCCAGTGTTAACAAGGTGAGTGGGTGTTCTCTATGTCATTTCATGAATCATTTTGCCAACTAGGTTTTGTTTCCCTCCTCTTTTGGTTCAAGCATTCTGCAATTTCATATTTATTTCTTATGTTGGAACTCTATCCCTTAGTTTATGGTCTAGAAGAGAAAAGGGCCAATAACAAATTGTGGTACCCTGCCTGAAACAGTAAAGGAGTTTATGAAATTTATGTTATAACATTATAAGAATTTGGCTCCTTTCTGTTATTATCAGCTCTATCCACTTATAAGTTTTTTCTCTCTGTATCTTGTTCCTTTCCCCTACATTCTTTTCCATTACTGTACTGTAGGTTTTATAATTTTTTTCTCTCTGTATCTTGTTCCTTTCCCCTACATTCTTTTCCATTACTGTACTGTAGGTTTTTGTTAGTCTAAATATCAGAAAGAGTTTTAGCCATCAGATGGTAATGTCACAGCTCAATTGTGTGTTTTAATTGTTCACATTTCTCTGGTCAACGATACAGACTCATACCCATTGATTAGGTGTGTATGAAGCTCATTCTAAATGATTTGTGCAAGTTTCCCACTTCCAAACCTTAAAAGTAGGTTTGACTACTGTTTGTGTGCATCTAGCAACAGTTTTGGAACTTAGCTTTTTCAGAATAATTAGTTGGTTGTCTCCTAGAAATAACATTTGCCTCAAGTCTTTCCTTTGATGCATAAATGCTCTTTGGACTGCAACCATCTGTTTGATAAAATACAGAAAACTTCGCATGCATTTTTGTGGCTTGTTTTCTATTATATACTGGATCCTTTTGTTACTTGTTTCTCTCGTCAATTTGCTTACTGTTATTGAGATCAAATGCTTATCTGGTTGGTTTAGAAATATTTCATCTAGTGATAGACAGGTAGTTGGGGGAAACTGTTATTTTCTTATTATGGTCTGTATAAGCATTGGATCTCTGAGATCTTGATTTTGAACTTTTGACTTAATATTGATCATAATTGTTAACCCAGCCAGAACCATATAATTGTTGTGTCTGGAGAATGGTTGGAGAATTGGTGTTCTGTGGTAGAGTTTTTGGTGAGGCTTTGGTGAAGTTAACGTCTAAGTTTTTCTGAGCATAATTATCATTTCTTCCCCCCTCTAATACTAACGTATTTTTTTTCACTTGGTAGACGGACCGGGCTGCTATGCTTGATGAAATTGTGGATTATGTTAAGTTTCTGAGGCTCCAAGTTAAGGTAAAGTAATCCCATTTTCCTTTTGGGTTCCATAATATATTATTTAAATCCTGGTTGTTTAGTGTACAAATCAAGGGTCTGTATCTTTACTCATAAAGCTTAAGTTTAGACAATTTAAGCTTCAAGTGTTAAGATTTGGCTTCCTCTGTATGCTCTAGTGACTATGTTCTATCTTACTATAGACTCCTTTCTTTTTGCAATAATGTGTGTTGAATTATCTCTGATATGTTTCTTAAAAAAATCTGTTACCTGCCTGACCAATCTGCATTTACCCAAGATTCCTATTTCCGTCTCATCTAAACAAATACCTAATGTCAATTTAGTAGCTTGTAATATTTTAATGGTGGTGTTTCACATGAATTATAGTCATTGCTTTATATGTATTCTACTTGATACTTTTTGAGTAAATCTTTTGTTTGAAATTCTATTCCTAAGGAGCCACTAATATTGGTACACTATGTTTACCGTCACAATTATATAATTACCTCTTTGAACACGGATCAGTCGTTGAGAATAGAATACCTCCACTCCATGTATCACGTTATAGCGTTCCTTTAAAGGTGAATCATGCTTATATTGAGTAGACTAGTCAATGGCTTCTTGTTGGTGTGTGCCCCCACATGCCCTGCCCCCCCGCCCCCCCCCCTCTTTCCGAGAAAACTAAGTCTGACTCGTCTGAGCACCAATGGCAATTTTGGATTGTTTAAAGCTTTTGTTGCTTGGTCTTATTTATCAAATTGACAGGTTTTGAGCATGAGTAGATTGGGCGGAGCTGGTGCAGTGGCTCCACTAGTAACAGATATCCCACTATCATCAGTTGAGGTATTAAACAAATGATTGATTATATATGCAGAGGATAAACAATTGTTTCTTTTCGCATGTCATTTAAAACAGGTTTCTCTTTTTTTAGGATGAGTCTGGTGAAGGTGGAAGAAACCAACCAGCCTGGGAGAAATGGTCAAATGATGGAACAGAAAAGCAGGTAGCAAAGCTGATGGAAGAAAATGTTGGAGCTGCAATGCAGTTTCTTCAATCAAAAGCTCTCTGCATAATGCCAATCTCATTGGCGACGGCGATTTACCATACTCAACCTCCAGATACCTCACCTATTGTCAAGCCAGAGACTAATCCTCCTTCATAGATTTTAAGCAAAAGGGTATTCCCTCCCTCTATGGTCCCATCCAAAAAAGCTCACTAACTTCTCCAGGGTCCCACTCCCACAATTCACATTCCAACCAACCCCACAAAATAAGTTGTTTACTGGCTTCAAATTGCAATCAAAGTCAGATGCCATAGCTCTTTGCTTTTTTTTCTTTTCTTTTGTTCTTCCTTTTCTTTACAGCTTTTGTCAAACAGGGTTTTGATGTCAATGCCTTAAAAAATACGGGCAGGGCCTTGATGTCTTTACCAAGTTCAAGTAAAGAAGAGGAATTGTCAAAGTTCTCAGTTGATATGCTCTGCTTTTTTGCATCAATGGTGGGGATGATAGTGGGAAATGATGGAAGCACAAGCACTTTTGTAGTGGGCCTCTAAATTTTGTTAGTGGAATATGGGACCTTCTAAAAGGGATAGATAAAGTATATAAATTTGTATCAGTGTAATTTAGATGGAATGAATGAATGGAATGAAGAAGAGGTAGAATGGATAATGGTTGGCTGTTTGAAAATTGAGAATTGAAAATTGCTGGGTGTAGTGTTGCAGTCCAATAGAAAATTATATAGTGCTTGCTTTGGTTTAGAGGGCGTGGGTTGTGTTTCAAAAAGTAAAATTTGACTTCTTTATATAATTCTCCCGAATCATTATTGGAGTATAAATCATTAGAGAGAGAATAAGAAAATAATAGTCATTAGTGGGCTGGGCTTAGGTTCAATAATTCATCTCCTAATTGAACTTTGATTGATTTTCTTAATTACGAAATCATTAACAGCATGACCCAAAAGATAAACTTGTTTACTTTTACTTCATACAACATAATTCTCTCTTAAATAAAGCTAAAAGAGGTCATGCTGCTGAATTCTCCCACTGGTTCATTCCATACAAACCTACAAATTGCTTGGTGTTTGGACTTTTTGAAACTAGACCAGCAAGACTGCCTAAAACCCTCAGTGCTGGACTAAAATTTGAGTCAATTTTTCCCGTGGTGTGGGAATGGGAATGGCAATGAGAGGAGTGGAAAATGGGAACGAGAAAAGCAATGGGAACGCGCAGTTGATAAGCAGTTCAGGATGACTGCCTCTTTTTTAGTGTTTGAACATTATACATCACCATCTCTTTTCTAAAGTGGGAGACCAAACATTTAAGATAATAATAATACAGATAAGAGTTCCTCATCGGTCAAAATGATTTATCATCAGACTTTGTTCATCTAGTGGGAGTTACTTTCACATGCTGCGGCAATGTGCAAATTCAACAGACATAATCACTGCAAATTGAGAAAGCCTAAATTTATTTATACGAAAAACCTAAGCCCTTCGACAATGACAGTCATATTAGAGGAGACAATCCCGCTGATCCACATTTTAGTGGTGCTTATAAAATACGTATCATGAAGCATAAAGCCGCGGCAACTCCGAAAATCCGTTCTCTTCTCATCATTGCAAAAGCACATGGGTGTTTTAATGGCAACTATACCACTATCCAGCAATATAACAGGGACAATGGGGCATCCACATTGATAATCCAACTTAAAGTTAAACAAGTCATCTCATAACTTGAAATAAGATGGGAGTTGTATAAAACTGAACAGCTACCAGAAATCAAACTGGCAGGTATAAAAAAATGGTTGAGCTGAACAAATTCAAAGAGCATACAACCTACACAAGCCTGACGACTTCCAAGCTTTGCATTATTGGAGACGCATGTACCCAACTTTAGCAGGCATCAAGATCACGGCATGGAGGAGGTTTTGGTTCACTTAGCAAAGTAGTGTTTCCTCCTTCTGGTCCACCCTTAATGCGATTCGGATTTTGAGTGCCAGGCTGAAATATAGAACGGAAATTATACTATATAGCATTAAAAACAATAAACAAACTCAGAAAACTTACTTTTGAAAACAAAAACAAATAGTTTGCACTAAGTTTCCTTACCGGTAGCTTCTCCCCCCTTCTTAACATCTCAACTATCTCAACAACTCGTTTTGGGGTCACATCTTCCTGCATTTCACAAAAAGATCATCATAAAATTCCCAATACTTCTGATTACTTGTGCAAAAGTACATAATAACTTGGAAAGATCAAAGGGGATATTAATTGGACTGACATAATAATTGTAAGTATATCCTTCTGATCCATTGGAGTAATCGGCCACTGTAATCATAGGAGCATTTACACAACATCCCTGCAGAAAACCAACTCCATCAAAAAAGTACCACTCAATCAAAACAAATCTGACTGGCTAAACTTACAACAAGGGACCTAATATTTCCCTCTAGTTTTAGTAGAATAACATGCATGTGATTGGTGATAAAAGGGTTCCCATGAAAATACTTTTATACCAAGAACAAGTAGCAGTAAGTGTATCAAGCTAACCAGGTAAGCTATAACAACATTAGCTAACAACTAGTTTTTCATAATTTTGCTAAAACAAGAGAAGTTCATAATAATATGCAGGTGAAGACTTACCATGCATTCCATTTCTCCAACGGAAAACAAACCATCTTTTGTTACTTCTGCACATCACAAATAAAACTTGCTCACTCTTCACATGCAAATTAAAATCCACATGGGTTTAGCATGAGGTAAGATGAAAAACATCAAAAGAAGTACGTTGCACAAAACCCACCATTGCGCTTGACTCCCAAGTGTTTCAATAATGCATCTTCAATTTCACGTGAACCACGTATCATACAAGGTGTTGTACCACAAACCAATAAGTGGTACTTGCCCACCTGAAAACCCATTACACATATTCATGCAGGTCAGCTGCAACTTTTTTCATTGCTATGGTTGATGAGATGGCAACAAAATGTAATAAATAAAGATCCTTTCTCACCTTTGTTCGGTTGAACATTGAATAAAATGTAGCAACCTCGTACACACGGATAGGAGCAACTTCTATGACCTTAGCCACCTGTATCATCCATTAAGAAAACATTAATTAAAAAAAAAAAAAAAAAAAAAAGGGAGAGATAGAGACAAGACATTCACGTAGTCTACTACTATGTGCCTCATCTTTGTTAATTAACTCGTTGATACAAATTCCAGAAATTGTTCATCTCTTCAGTTTAGCATTATGTCTCTGCACACAAGTATACTATAGTCTGGCGAGAAATGATATGTGTGTGGATAAAAAATGAGCATACTGAAGTATGGAATTTTCCAATTAAGTGAGGGCAGTTTACCCCAAATCGAACCAATCTAATCCCTTACAAGTTTATGATTCATTTTGAAACAGTATATATATTTCTAGCTACATATAAGATAAATCATATGTAAATACAAAATACACTAGCACAAAAGGCCACAAGAAAATATTTGAAGCTTTGGACAAGCTAATTGTGTTTTCACTTCAACTCATCTGACATGTATGATGAAATCATTAATCTAATTCTTGTTATCAAATTTATCACCAAATTACCAAATGGTTGCAGACACCAACTCAATGATATTGATATATGTACACTCTCATACGAAAAAAATCATGAGACTGCCATATTTTTCTGCCCAACATACCGCATTCATAGCAGAAACAGGAAGCCACCCTCCATGCTGCTGCTGTGCAAGATCTAGCAGAGGAATAACTGCAGATTGCTTGTAATTGGATGGATAGTGAGATAATATCTCCCTAACCTATCAAAACATAAGTTAACATTAGAAACATAGAAATTAAAAGTCATTAAATGTTGCAAGGTAAATCAATGATGCATTAGTTAGAAAAGGTACAGGTAACAGCTTATATGGGGTTAAAAATCATTAAGAAAATCTCAACCATTGTTGAAGTCAACATGAAGAATATTAGAAGAACCTTTACAGGATCACAGGAAAATCAATAAGGCTTCAAGCATCATTAATTTTATCCACCAAAGAATGAAAGAGGCTAATCAATCAGCTTGTCCTAAATTAATGATAAAACTGGTCATTTAAAGTAACTGTTTATTTACACAGACATCAGCTAATGACAAACTAGTTTACACAACATAGCATATAGGCAAAGGGAAAGAAGTTCTTTTCATATAAGCAATACTCCTACAGACTGATAAAAAAGAGAAAGTATCTACACTCCTACAGTATTAGTTGCTTATAAGGTAGAAATCTAAGTGATAGGAAGAGTCAGCTAAAAAGTGATCCAACAGGCTGGACACTGTCAGGTCAGGCAGAGATCAGAGACTTGGTCCTCAACATTGGTTGGGTGTAAGAAAATTCATAGTTCTTCTTCAGTTGGCACATGGCCTTGCAATTTTACACAGTATGAGATGCCTAAAACACCTCAAGTTAATGACTACATAAACTAGACTTTTAGAAGCTGGAAAATCTAAAATTATGATAATGTCCAGAGATCTTTGAAGTTTCAATGTACAATGAAATACACTTATTGATTAAAAGTCAGCAAGCCTTGTATTAATTTTGAAGTTCATGGTAGTCAATCAAACATGGTCAAAATGGCATCTGATCTTACCACAAGTGAGGGTAAAAGGATAGGTCACACGTCCAATACCAATTAAATGTGTGGGTATTATTAACCAAGCCAAAGAAAAAAAAAAAGGTTTGAAGTTCATAAATAAAAAATAACTAAATCATAGCGGTTCGTAGATAACATCCCAGTTGAAATTCCCGCTCTAACAAACATCAAATCTTCTATTAATACCTATACAAGACAACATCACGAAGAAAACACACTCCTGGATTTTAGGATCTAACTAAATCTCTAGTCTTGCTAACTATATGACAAATATTTCCTCAATTACAATTCAGGATTTCAGAGCCATTTTCCAATTCAAAGGCCATACTCATCATATAATTTGAATATTCTATAACACAACAACACCCAAAAAAAAAAAAAAAAAAAAAAAATTGTTGGTAAGTATTCAATAGTTTACAATGCAATTTCACGCAATTAGTGAATCTATTATCCTTCTTCTCTTCCTTTTTTTTTTTTCTCTTTCCTTTTTCGCTATTCTCTTGGAAGAGGGATTCACCCAACAAGCATATATTCTTTTCTATTATGACTACCACTCGATGAGTCAGGCACAGGTGAATAATTTCAATGCACTAAGTAGGATAAATAGGCTACTTTACAATTGATTACTTTATAAGAAAAAAGCCAAGCTTGACAGACACGTAGACAGACCGAATATAAGGAGCTTCACATAATGCATGAACTGGTTTCATAGTAAACCATGCCAAGATTCCAAGCTCTAATACCTGACTCGGCTCTACATTTTTCAGCCCTAAGGATATAATGCCAATACCTCAAGTAAAATGGAATTAACATTTAAACAGTTTGAATAAGCATGTTGATACATAGACTGGCCCCATAATTTTTCGGAATGTTACAAGTGGGAAATAACCACGTTATTCTGGAATTTTAAAGTATCAATAATGTTTACGCAATGTCATAAAATAAGGTAATTTAAGCGAGTGGCGCTAATAATTTTATGTAATACAGTTTAAATATTAAAAAATCGAAATGCTTTCCCTCACCTTTTCTTTTTTTCGCATCAGAGAACCCCATGGAAGGTCGGGATTGTTATCAGGAGAATCAAGGTGCTTCACCAAAAAAAAAAAAAAAATCAATAAACACGAGAGCTAAACCATTTCGATATGATCAATTCACTTATAATTCGAAACTCACGTAGTTCAACGCAGTGGAGAAGGTCGAGATGCCTACACAAACAAAAAGAGAAATAAGATCGAATGACGTGTTTGGATGACCAGAAAATGAGGGAAGAAGGGGAAGATATAGAGAGAAAACCTAGGAGATAGACGGAAAGCTTGACGGATCTCGTGAAGACGCTGAGCACGACACGAGCTAGCATTTTTGAAGAGTTGAAGAGCGAGGCCACAGATTTGGGACTGAGACCATAAAACTGAGAGAAACGACTCAATATCTGATCAGTATGTTCCAATGGTCAGGGATGCGTAGTGCGCACCTGACGTGTGGTAGGCGTGGGCTCTTATGACAACAGTGAGACTTGGGCTTTTTGAAATTATGAGCCCATTTTACACTTGGTTGAGGCCTAAGCCTCTTTGTGAGTTGCAATTCTTTTTTGTAGCTATATTTTAAATAAAATATTAAAAAAAACAATAATATTATACTTATAAAAAATCTTATAAAGGTTTTCATTTATTAAAAATCTTATAAGGTTTCATTTATTAAAAATCTTACAAAGGTTTTCATATAAGTGAGGTGACAAAAAATAAATGAAGAGTAATATAATAAGTTAAAACTTATTATATTTACTCTTCTATTTATTTTTGTCACTCACTTTGTATGAAATCTTTGTAAGATTTATTTGTAAATATAGTATTACTCGTAACAAAAAAAAAAAAAAAGGGTCAAGTTATTGTAATACAAATTTTTGATATAGTTTGTGACACAAGTCTAATAGCTTAAAAATTGTTTAGTTGACATTAAAAATTAACTAACTCTAGCTTCTCATTCAAATCCGTTGGATTACATTGAATCAATAACTATGAATATGTGTCACAAATCTATGTCAAAAATTTGTGTTACAATAGCCTAAGCCAACAATTAATTTAGGGTTTGGATATATATATATAGTCAATTCAATAATCATACTTCCCTGAAATGTGCAGGTTTTATTTAAAGTAAAAATTCCAACCATAAAATCCAATAACTTATCGATTGTACTCTTAATGAAACAACAAATAATATATCACTAATATATAATGCTAGACTCGATAGTCTAACCCGAGCCTAGCATTTAGCAATATACTTTAACAGTTTAATTAAAGCATGCTCGCCCATACTGGACCAGGCTAAACTACACAATCTAGCGTATTATGACTACTTTTGTCCTTGATATATTTTATTAAGGAGAATTAGGTTAAATCATGTAATTTTGTGGTTAAATTTGTCCTTCAAACAAACCCTTAACATTTTAAAAATTAAAATTAGTAGATCTGGGGGAATATTTTAATTAATTTCTGTATATACTTTATGATTTTTCAAAACTACACTTCTTAACAATATTTTTTTCTTTAACTTCAAATGAAAATTGAATTTAATTGGAAAAGATATTTTAAATTAAGTGATGCAATAGCCCCCACCTCTTATCTTAGTTGACCCCAATTATTATTTTCTACTTAATTACAATTTTATCCTTTATAAAATATTACTAAATAAAAGTCAAAAGTATTTTATACATAATTCATTTAGAATAAATCATTTGCTATTAATTTAAAATTTAAGTTTTTTTTTTTTCCTACATCATAAACCCTAGTTTTATTTTGAAATAATCAAAGATAAAATGAGTTAGATCAATAACATATATGCATTAAATTCTTTGGGTTTATTTTATCACATTTTATTGTTTTTAACTTTCAACTGATTTGCATATTTACATAATTTATAAGTTTTTCATTCTTTTTTTCTTTTTAAAGAAAACAAATGTGATGTCAATATGCACAATTGTTTATATACTTGATTGATAGCGAGGCTGACCCCTGTCCCTGTCCCCATCCCCGTCCACGCACTACGGGAAAAAATCCTTTTACTCGCCTCATTCTCGCGGGAGAAACTCCCTTTCTCGTTCCTTGTCCACCAAACCCCATACCAAAAATTTCCTGTACTTTTGAAACATCCAAAGAAAAGGTTTTCACAAACTTAACTGAAACTAGAAACTTAAACAACAAATTTTCTAACTCTCAACATCATCACCCCAAGAAACCATACAAACTATCATGTCATTACATAAGGAAGGTTTTTTTAACATTGCATCATGGAGGATATACTTCCATAGCTTAATAGAGTTGTCATGACTTGTAAACGCCACCATTCATGTCATAAGTGACTGTGCCAATGTTGAGATTATATTGTCATGAGCAATAATTGTCATGCTCTTACTCTCAGCCATGTTCCACGGCTCCAATGACTTATGACTGCATCCAAAAGTTGACAAGGAAATACAAAGTTAGTGATATATCAACGTAAAATGACACACTATCCTATTCCACTTAAACCCTACCGCCACTACAAACCTAACACAACTCCACACACACTATAATATCATCTTCCTGACATTGAAAAATTTCCACAAATACCAAAGCAAATGTGAAGTGGAAATATCAACAGCTAAAGAAAACCATAAACACTGTATTTTTAAACCCATGCCAACTACACACAAGAGTTTTAATAATGATAGAATTTAAGGTAGGCATGACTCCTCACAAATAAGGCCACGTTGAATGGGAGGATTGCCTTATCTTATAAACTAGTGGGCTTGAGCGTGCCTAGTCAGTGTAGGTCTCCAACACTCCTCATGATTAAGCCTAGATGTTGGGTTATGCCTGTTGATAGAGGTAGTTGCTGGTTCTAACTCCTTACCCTCTAGTCATTGATGTAGCATGGGATAGCATAGTAGGAGACACGTAACACCAGAATAGCATGGGGTAAGCATAGACCAACAGGTAAACATCAATGTAGCATGGGATGACTTTTCTTTCATTTTAATTTGTTTTATTCTAAGTTATCATTTTCATTTTTAATCACTATCCAGTAGACTATTTTACTTTTTGTTATTATCAAGTAATTAGAGTCATGACAATAAATAGCCCCTAAGAGCTATGTAATCGGGCATCCCTTATCTAAATAAACAATTGTTATTCTTTATCCTATACTCAGTGCTTGGAATAGTTTTAGGTTATTTTGCTACTGCAAATATCTTGTTTGGTAGCATTTTTCCTCCAACGAATCTCTTCCGCTACGCCATTTGGTATCAGAGCAATGTTTTTCTTTGCTAGTCTAATGGCTGAATCCAACCCAACAATTGTCCAACTCCTTCAAGCAATTCAAGAACAAAACCGAGTGTAGTAAGAGCAACAACAACAAAACCATCATGAGATGATGACATTGTTGTGCAACCTGTATGTTGACAACCCACCCAGACCAAGAACAAATCCCATACAACCTACAGGTACAACTCAGTCCCCTCCACCTAAGGATGACTTATCTGATTCAGACCATGAAAAAGATGTAGGAGCCACGCCATTCCTCAAAATCAGAGTAGATTTTCTGATTTTTACCAGTATACTACATATCAAAGACTTCCTTGATTAGATCTTAGAAGTCGAGAAATATTTTTGAATTGATGAATACCCAGGAAGAATCCCAAGTTAAGTACATGGCATACAAACTTAAAGGAGGAGCCTCTGCATGGTGGAACAAGTCAAAGCAAATTGCAGACAATAGGGAAAATCCCTAATTCGAACTTGGCAATGAATGAAACAATTATTATATGCTCGATTCCTTCCACTCGACTATAAGCAGTACCTATATCAACTTTATCAAAATTGTCAGCAACAATCTCGCTCTGTCTGAGAGTATACCAAGGAGTTTCAAAGACTCTTAGCTCGTAACATCTTGATCGAGATCGATGCATAACAAGTAGCGAGATATATCAATGGCTTGAGAACCAATATCCAAGATCAGGTAGCAATACAGACCATGTGGACATAAGATGAAGCGGTCAATAAGACAATAAAAGCAAAAACCCAACTGAAAAAGTTGAACCATAGAAATAAAATTATCATGGGACAATTGAACACTCAAGAAACCAATTTTTGAGGAAAAAACCTCTTTTAATTGGTCAAACAAGTGGGTTATCAGGCGAGCAAAAACAAACCGAGGGAGGATTAGGAACTATATGACCACATGCTGGATCATCTCAACCAGACAACCAAGCTAGTGCTTCCAAGCGAGCCCAAACTGGCAACCCATATGAATGAAACTACAGAGAAAAAAATGCTTTCGATGTTAGCTAACTGGGCATCTGTCCAACCAATGCCCCAATAGGCGACCAGTCAATGTAGTTGAGAAGGAAGATGAAGGTGAAACACTCGGAGAAGATCAATACATTACTGGACCAGACGATGTCTTGAACGAAGATGTTAACGAATCAGATGGTTGTTCGTACATAGTGCGACATTTAGTACTCACCATTTCGAAGGCAGACAAGGATTCTCAATGGCATAACATCTTTCATACATGATGCAAGATAAAGCAAAATATTTATGATGTCATTATTAATAGTGACAATAGCAAAAATACTGTTTCTCAGGACATTGTCAAGAAGCTACAGTTGGGCACAAGGAAACACCTGACATCATACAACATAGGATGGATCAAATTAGTGGGGAAAATCCAAGTAACCAAGCAATGTGAGGTAGGGATGTTCAAAAGCGGTTAACCGAACCGGTTAACCGCTTTTCTGAACCGAACCGAATTTCCGGTTTGGAAAAATTTTCGAACCGAAACCGAACCGGTTTTAAAGAAAACCGGTTTTTCGGTTAACCGTTTGTGAACCGGTTTTCTATTTTTTTATAAAACTTTTTTTTTTAATTTTATTCTAAATTAAATTGTAAATAACTAAATATAGAAAAATACATATCCAAATAAAAATTAAACATTTATACATATCCATTGACCACTACTAACAATAAATTAAAAATTGATACAAATAAAAGTCCGAAATGAAATAAAAATAAAAGTCCATAATAAAACAACAAAATAAATAAATAAGTCCCAATAGAAAACAACAAAAGAAATTGGGCAAATACAACTCCACAAGTAGAAAGCGGAAACCAACATTAANGCCGAGCTGACTGGTGCAATGAGGAGTTCCCCCTATCCAACAGGGAATTTTTGAGGCTGTCGAGTCTTAGTAACAATATTTTCTAAGTCGTACAGCGTATGGTGGGTAGGGGTGTTCAAAAGCGGTTAACCAGCTTTTCTGAACCGAACCGGTTAACCGTTTTAAAAAAAGTGGTTAACCGTTTGTGAACCAGTTTTCCATTTTTTTATAAAAAATTTTTTTAAATTTTATCCTAAATTAAATTGTAAATAACTAAATATAGACAATACATATCCAAATAAAAATTAAACATTTATACATATCCATTGACCACTACTAGCAATAAATTAAAAATTGATACAAATAAAAGTCCGAAATGAAATAAAAATAAAAGTCCATAATAAAACAACAAAATAAATAAATAAGTCCCAATAGAAAACAACAAAAGAAATTGGGCAAATACAACTCCACAAGTAGAAAGCGGAAACCAACATTAAGTTAATACAAGTAGATCTCCCAATATCTGCCCAAATAAAAATTAAATGTTAGAAGTTTATAAAAATTAAATCATATTTTTTTTCATTGCCTACAATAAAAAACTATTAAAGAAATCAAACCTCAATTAAATGCTGCAAAACCTTCAATCATCAAGATGAATACGAATAGTATTTCCCATTGCTGAAGACACAAATTCTATAAAAAAATAGGTCATATAAATAATGGTTAAATTTAAAATTCAGTTAATAAATCCAATAAAGACAACATAATAACTAATAATTGAAACTAAAGCAAAAACTTTGCCTGACTCAAGCTCTACTATCTCTTCCAAGCTCTCCTCAATCATGAATGGTTCACGTGTAGCCGAACCCAATCTTGTGTGCAAATAAGAGCCTCCACCGTCTTAGGAGTGAGGGAGCTACGAAATGGATCTAATACACGACCCCCAGTGCTAAGCGCTGACTCAGATGTAACTGTAGAAAATGGCATAGCCAACACCTCTCGTGCTATCGAAGAAAGAACTGGATATCTATTTGAATTGACTTTCCACCAACTCAAGATATCAAACATGTCGTCCTTGTGACGCTACTCATATTCATCCTCTAAATATTTATCCATCTCAGATTTGGTTACCGTAACCTCCTGTCCAGCCATTGCCTCATTGTACATACAATACATCAATTCTTTGGGATCAACATTTACATCTTCCACATTAACTTGACTTGCTTGTTGAGACTGTTGACTAGATTGCCCACTTGGAGAACTATAAATGAGCTTGTATTGGTCAAATAAAGAATACAAAGTTGTATGCACTTTTGTCTTCAAAAGTTCAGCATCAGCATCATCATAAGATTTACTAAGAACCCAATTCACATATCCTAACTTGAATCTAAGATCTAACACCACTGCAATGAATAACATTAAGTTGATATTATCAATATTTGACCAATATTTATCATGGTTTCCCTTCATTCTCCTAGCCATAGTACTTAAACCAACATCATTACTTCTAGACCATGTTGAAATCTGCATTCTAATGGCAAAGATCTCACGCATGTATGCATTACTGGTAACAAAAAGTGAGCCTGACATGCGTAGAGTAGCATCATAAAAAACTTTCAAAAAAGGTAACAAGTAACGGGCATACTCCCAATCACTAGGCATAGGCAAACCCCTTGACTTTTCCCCTCTAGTAAGTTCATCTTTATACTTAATGTCTTGGATTTCCAACAACTCAAATGCTTTCTGAAATTTTAAAGCCACATCCAACATTAAGTACGTAGAGTTCCACCTTGTTTCTACGTCAAGAACCAAAAGATTTTTTTGTTCAATCTTTTCTTGCTCTACACCCTCCTTAAACCTTTGTAATCTCGCCGAAGAAGACCTCACATATCTCACTGTAGAGCGAATTCTAAAAATGGAGTCCTCCATGTCTTTTAACCCCTCTTTTACAGTGAGACTCAATATATGTGCACAACACCTCATGTGCAGAAAATCACCACTCAAAACACTACCCTTCCAACTTTCTAACCGGTTCTGGAGATATTTTATTCCAACATCATTAGAACTTGCATTGTCAATGGTAATGGTGAAAACCTTATAAATACCCCAATCAAGAAAACACCTCTCAATTGCCTTACCAATCAATAAACATTTGTGACTAGCAATTGGACAAAAATTTAAGATCTTTTTGTATAATTTCCAATCATCATCAATGAAGTGAGCCATCAAACACATATAGCTAAGGTTTTGGCAAGATGTCCATGTATCTGTGGTAAGACTTACTCTCTTACTAAACTTACTAAAAAAGGCCTTCAACTTATTTCTCTCCTCAACGTAAATATTAAAACAATCTCTAGCCACAATAATACGAGAGGGAACTTGAAATAAAGGTTGTGCATCCTTCATCATATTGCGGAACCCCTCACGTTCTACATGCCTAAAGGGAAACTCATCAACAATTATCATTCTAGCTAGAGATCATCTAAGCCTATCTAGATTGAATTTCCAAGTTGTAAGTGAAGATTGTATGGAGGTGGTAGCAATACCACTTGATTGGTCATTTGATTGTGTCTGTTGAAAAAATAAGATCATTTGTTTCTTATCCATCACATTCAAAGGGTAATTTTTACATCGACTTAAGTGATTCCATAGACAACTAGTACCACTTTTACTTGGAATGCAAGTACATTCCCACAATAATCACATGTTGCTATCCTATCATCCATATTCTCACAAGGATTTACAGTAAAATGATCCCACATGTCAGAAGTATTTTTTCGAGTATTAGAACTTACACGTTTGGGGACTCGTGGTGATCGTGGTCGTGGATCAGGATCCGTAGAAGGCTGTGGGGCTACCAATGAGTTTGAAGTTGGATTCCTACTAGTTGGTGTCTCCGGACTCTCATCAGTATTAGAATGGTCAGCAGCCATGGGGTTAGATTTGGACATCTGCAACATTAACACGAAGATCTTAATGTAAGTGAAAGGACCTTCCTAGCAGTCCATACAACTAGAAAAAAGAACCAAATTTCAAAACAAGCAACATTAAGATGCATTACACATGCATTTCGCCTAAAGAAGAATTTCATTAAATGGTTACATACTTGACTTCAAACCAAGACTATAACAATCTAATTGCTTTTGAACAAATACACACAAAAAAAAATCTAATTTCTTAGTGTTTCTGTATCCAGATCCAGTGAAATGGGAATACTGCCATTATGTTTCCTCTGTCTAGTCTTAAAATCAAGACTTTACAAGTGAATTGATAACACATAAGCCAATATATGATGAAAGACTAAAGAAATTCACGAAATGGGAACCTGAAACTAATGTGTGTATAATTAATAAAATTCCTGTTATATGGCTCGACATGCCACTCATTTCTCTTGCAGGATGTAGAGCAAGTTGAACATCTTACGTCAGGTTCTACCATTTTGGAAATAAGCAATTCAATATTTTTACCCAGAACATATGATCAAGTGAATACAAAGCTATCATGTGTGCATCTTAACTTATTGGCCCACACACCAACTTGAAATCGCAATCCTGCCTTTTCTAGCAAACTAGCTGCAGCTGCAGATTGCAGTATCCTATGTCTTTCCATGGATTCCCTTCACCTACAAAGATTGAATTGATACTTGATGAAAATTAAGGTTTTACTAACTAAAATTTCACATTTCACCTAATTATATCCTCTTACAGCCAGTATAAATACCGTCTTCCTCCTTCGGAATTCATAAAGCAATTGCGTTGTTTTGTTGTAAAAAAAGGCTAGCCACAACGCTTGAAATAAAACAAAGATGATGATGAGACAATCTTTCTTCCCTTCCTAAATTTCTCTTTTATTTTATTCATTTTACAACAGATATGAAATAAAAAAAGGGCTGGGTATGCTCATTAAAGTTAGTGGGCGGCCCTTGACCCAAAATCCCGGGATTTGGAAATCAAATATTCATATTCTAATTTTACCGTCAACAAATTTCCCAAGAAACTAACCAAAATCTCTGTATCATTAATGCTTATGTTGTTAAAAGTGCAATAGCCAAGAAGTAAGAAACCAGATTCAATAGCATAACTGACAAAGTTCTTACAAACAACTCTTTCTGTAAAAAAAAAAAAAATGAAAAAGTTCAGTTTTTTGCTCGCATGACATAAGTAATATGAAACAGCATGTTAGTCAAAACAAGAGCATGGCAGAAAGTGACGTGGGTGGAAAGTGGAAACTGGGAAGTTCTTACCTTGAAATTGTTGCTACGCCTTCGTTTCTTGAGAATGGATGAGTAGAAAAGCTTATTTATAAACTGTGAAGTGACATGGGTGCTTGTTGGAAGAAGGAGAAGGATGATGCAGCTTTGCTGGAGCTGGAAGAAGGAGAAGGATGATGCAGCTTTGCTGGAGCTGGAAGAAGGAGAAGGATGACGTAGCTTTGCTGGATCTAGAAGAAAAATGAAGAAAATCGGGTATTTGTGAACTGAGAAGGGCCTCAGGTGCTTGCTGGAGCTGGAAGAAGGAGAAGGACGTCGCAGCTTTGCTGGATCTGGAAGAAAAATGAAGATAATCGGGAATTTGTGAATTGAGAAGGGAGAGGCAAAGAGCTACAAAAAAATTGGTGCGTTGCGATTTTAGATTTGAGTGAAAATGAATGTGAATTAGGGATAGATTTTTATTTATTTATTTATTTAATATAATATAATATATATATATATAATTTGAAACCCGATTCAGAAAACCAGTTTTCGGTTAACCATTTTTAGTTTTTCCCAAACCGAAAATTCGGTTTTTTAATTTTCCGAACCATAACCAAACCGTTTTTTCGGTTAACCGGTTTTTTGGTTCGATTACCGGTTCGGTTCAGTTTTTTCATTTTTTTGAACACCCCTAGTGGTGGGGCCGAGCAAAGGACATTAGCTGAATGTGTGGATATTTGTGCTCAATAAAAATCATTACCCTTCCTTTTGGAACCCTTACGATGCTTAGATGGGTCGGCTCTNTTTTCCCGAACCGGTAACCGAACCGAAAATTCGGTTTTTTTAATTTTTCGAACCGTAACCGAACCGTTTTTTCGGTTAACCGGTTTTTCGGTTCGGTTTGGTTTTTGCATTTTTTTGAACACCCCTAGTTTGTAGACGAAGGATGGTTTGGAAGAATCAACAAACCCCTCTGGTTGAGACATATACACATACTTGGTGAGGTCGCCATTAAGGAAGGCATTGTTAACATCGACTTGTTGCACTTCCCATCCATTATAGACAACAAGGGAGAGTATAACTCGAATAGTGGAAGCTTTAATAACAAGAGAAAACGTCTCAAAATAATCAATGCCAGGAGCCTGATGAAAATCTTTCACGACAAGCCGCACTTAATACCATTGAAGACTTCCATCAGCATTTAACTTGACCTTAAAGACCCATTTACTCCCAACTAAGGTCATCTTGTCTGTATATGGGACTAAAGTCCACGTATGATTGGCTTGTAGTGCATTAAACTCGGCTTTCATGGCTTTGAGCCAAAGAGGACGCTAAAGCGCATTTGCAACAAAGGAAGGTTCTGTATGATTTTTTGGAAGGATGGAACTAATGAGGGCTTTTGCTTTATGTCTAGTTATCATGGGATGGACATTTTGAGTGGGATGATGAGATGAAGAAAATGAAGGTGAAGGTGCTGTAGTATGATAACCCCGAAGGTCAACCTCTAGCTAAAAGGAGGGAGGGTGCGGGGAGGTGCTGATGACAGGTGTTGTGGAGGTAACATAATTAGGAGCAATAGATGTAGCGGAGGATGGTGATAATCAAGAGGAATCTGGCACATATTGTTTTAGAGAAGAAAAATCAACTAGAATTTTCCAAGGTTGCGGACAGTTGGTGGCTGTGGTGGGAGAAGTTGTAAGACACAAATATCCCTTATGATGTGAGCTATACCTTGTAAACCCCGCGTTATTATTCCGATGTCCTAAGTTATGAAATTTACCTTTTCAAGTAATTTTCTTTTTTTGAATGGAAGGGTAAAATGGTCAATTTACATGTATTTCGAGATGTGGCCATTATAAAGTGTAAGGGGTGATTTCATTGAAGAGAAATAAGGGTAGAATGGTCATAAAGTTGATTGATATGGTTAAATGGCATAAACGGTAACCAAGGGTATAATGGTCTTTTCATACAAATCCATATGAAATAAGTATCCACAAAAGTACACCAAGGGTAAATTAGTCATTTACCTAATGAGATTGCTTAATTGTTAAGTGTTTTAAAGAAGTCAAATGGCATTAAATGAGTGCTAATCATTATGTTGTGGTAGAAATGACCAAAACGCCCTTATATAAAAAATTTATGCTAAATGACCCTTGTATCTAACTTTTATTGACCAATCACATTAGAGTAACAATGGAATAAATATTTGCATGGTTTTAAGAGAGAGTAGTCGGCCTTGTACACCCCAAATATATTATCTTCTTCTTCATCTCTCAAATCCACCATAAAAGCCACTAATCCAAGCATTTTATTCTCAAATTTTCTCAGGATTTCAAGTTGTTTTTCAAAGGAGATCACCATCCACACTTAAAGAACTTCAATTTCAGGGTTTAAGGTGAGTTTCAAAACCCTATTTTTTCTGATCTTTTAGTTAAAAGAGAAATTCATAAGTGATTATGTGTGTAAGGTAGAAAGGGTAAACTTTTGGAGCTAAGGGGGAGTGTCCTTGTGCTTTGAATACTAAGGTAAGGAAAAAATCTCCGTTATGACTACAATTGATAACACCTAGGGTTTATGACACTTACATTTATTTATGTTAATATGAGTGTGAGGCTATGTTTTGGTTATAGACTGTTTAAATGGGTGTATTGATTGGTGTATGTGTGCATATGGAGGATGATTATGCCAATTAAGAGATTTGTAGTTGGACGATGTTTTGGCACTTTTTGGTTCTGTAAAAAGGAGGTTTTTATGGCATTTTATACTTAGAATGACATGGCAAATGATATGAATGTGCAAATGATGGTGACATGGTTAAAATGAATAGAATTCGGATTTGGCTTTTTGAGACTTATAGTGTACATGCTTCACTGAATCAGTCATAACTGAAGTTATAGAAGTCTGATTGTGTTGATTCTTGAAGTTTTAAAAATTTGAGAAACATACCTAAAACTTTTATGTTTTAGCTAAAAATCAATTCGAATTGGAAGATAAGAGAAAAATTGTTTGAAAAGTGATGAACTATATGGCATCCACATTCTTAATGGAAATTCCCATTTGTTTCTAATTCTAATAAACCCCTGAATAATCCTACCACTGAAATTCCTTGTATTGTATGAGAAATTGAATGAACTAAGTTAAGAAGTTTAGGAGGAGAATATAGTATGATTGAGCATGGGAGATGTTAGTCCATATGTTTGCATTCATAATGGTAATGCATATAGCTTATTTAGTTGTATTATGAAAAATTTATGAAATGTTAAACTCTTGAGGTATAAACCAATATCAGAGAAATGGAATTCTTATGGAAACCATGAGTCCTTTGAGGTGACGACCAAGAACAAGGTAATGGTTCAAATGAATCCGATCGGATAACAAAGACTAATGAAACCATCAAGTATAAAGACAAAAGAAATAAGCATGCCATGTACATGAATATTTCATAAGTAATATATGTTCTATGTTATATTATGTATGATTATGTTATGACTTATGTTCATGAGAAAAGTCCAAAGTGTATGATATGTTTTATGAACTTGTTATGTTAAAGAATGAAGGTCATATTTTGTAGGTAGGTAAGGTCCTAAGTAATATACTTGTAAAATGATGTATAATGAACCTTAATAGTTTATAAATGGCCATATTCCTTACTGAGCGATTAGCGCTCACCCCACGAAATGTTTTAAAATGTTTTGCAGGTACGGATTAAGGCATGAAGCTGGGAGAGGATTCCAAGGGACGCTATGAGCATGAGGGGATGCTTTAATGATGACTATTGAATGGTTTTGCTAATATTTAGTGTAGTAATTATGTTCATATCTCATAATGTAGTAATTATGTCCATGTTCTATAATGGAGTAAATATGTTGTATTAATAAAGGAAATCAAATTGCTAGTAAATTTTATAAAAGTGTGTATGTTCTAGTAAGTATTACTATGGATTTCATAATTTACTCCAAGAAAGGAAATTATATTTTTTGATTATACAATGAACTTATTATAGTTAAGAAAAAAATTAAACACATATATCTATATATATGTTTTAAACTACAAGTTTATTCTTTAAATAGGATTTTAAAATAAACTTCTTTCCTAGGCGTGCGTTTTCTAGGTTCTCAATGGCCAAGGGATACTTAGGAAATACCCGGCTAGGGAGGGGTTTTACAGTGGGTATCAGAGCGTGATTTTGGGCGTTTGAAATGATGTTTTGATTAAATTGTTATAGGATTTTATATTTAATTGATGCTGGAAATGGTGTTTATAAGTAATGGAAGTATCATTCCTCATGCGTCCCCAAGATACTCTCACCAGCCGATTGCTGTAAGTATTTTCTTTACTTGTTTAGTGAATAGAATTAGCTAATGTTGATTGAAATTTGTGTGAGTAAAGGGTATGGCTACGAGGCGTCCACGAAAAGTTAATAGGAGGGGCAAGGAGAATGTTAATGAAGTAGGCACTAGTGAGCCAGTAGCACCAACTACCAGCGCGCCCCTTAATAGTGGACCAGCTACGTCTACCCAAAATGCTTCTATTTTGGATGAGGCTACAATCAACAAGATGATTCAGGCAGCCATTACTGAGGCCTTTAGGAGGGTTATCCCGGCGAGTATAAGTAACCAAGTGAATGCTAATCTCTCAGCTCCAGTAGTTCAGCCTTAGTTCCAAATACCAGTTCCACCTCTAGTAATCGGATCAGTTATGCTGATGGGTGCTACAACTTCTAGACAAGTAGAACCAATCTATAATCATTCTCAAAAGCACCAACCTCCAGAGTTCAGTGGTTCAAATGATCCGGCGGTGACAGAAGAGTGGTTAGAGACTGTCGAACGGGCAATGGCCTTGTTTCCCATGAGTGACTAGGAAAAAGTCCGCCATGGTTTCTATTTGTTGAGAGGAGATGCCCGGGTTTGGTGGAAGCTAATGGAGCATACCTATGTGACGAGTGCTCTTTCTTGGAATGAATTTAAAAGGCTATTTGAAGCAAAATACCAGTCGGCGGACATGTTATCCGTAAAGATTCAAGAGTTCACGGAATTGAAGTAAGGTAACATGACTATTAGAGAATGCTACAATGTTCAACTCCTTAGCCCGTTTTGCTCCTACTATGGTGAGTACTCAATAGTGCCGATTAGAGAGATTTATTAATGGACTACACCCAAAAATTGCCCAAATTGTTATAGCGAGTGGTCAGCCTCCCCAGACTTGAGGCCCTGGAACGGGCATTAAGAGCAGAGATTTATGTGAACAAGGAGAGGCGGATGGAGAACCTCAAGTTGGTGATTGGTTGTTCTAGTTCAGGCCATATAGCAGTTTAGAAAGTTGAAGTGGGGAATTCCACTCAAGCCCCAGAGGACAAAGGTAAAAGAAAGTTTCAACAAGGATTTCAAAAGAAGGGTGGCAAGAATAAGAGGACTCCACAACAACAACAAAAAAGGAATAATCTTCCCCATTATAAAAAATGTGTAGGCAGCATAAAGGGAATTGTCTATTAGGGACCAATGTGTGTTTCAAATGTAAACAATTGGGACACATGGCAAAGGACTGTAAAGTTACTCAAGCTACTTCCCTTCACACTGTTGGAGGTTCGATTGCCAGAGTTTACTCAGTGGCTTAGAAAGAAGCTGAAGCCAATCCATCTGCAGTTACTGGTCAGTTACAATTCCACTCTACCTCTTTATATGTACTGATTGATTCTGGGGCTACCCATTCTTTTATCTCATATGGTATTATAAAAAGATTAGGTTTAGAGCCTAGTAAAGTAAACATGCTGTTAAAATTGAGATGCCTAATGAGGAGAATTATTTTGCTGATAAGTTGTTAATAGGGGAAACTATAGTGATTGATGGGCATGAGTTGAATGTTGATTTGATTGTTTTTGATATGCCTAATTTTGATATGATTTTGGGAATGGACTTCCTGAGCAAATATGGAGTATTGATAGATTGTCGGAAGAAGAAGGCCAGGTTTAACTTAGATGCTGGAGACAGTTTCACCTTTGGGGAAGGTCATCTACACAGCCTGATGATAAGTGCAGTGAAGGCAATGAAGATGATAAGGAAGGGTTGTTCAGGGTACATAGCTAATGTGGTGAATAAAGAAAAGTTTCCAGACTTTAGTGTTCGGGATGTACCCATAGTACGAGAATTCGAAGATGTTTTTCCAGAAGATTTGCCATGACTTCCTCCAGAAAGGGAAGTGGAGTTTTGTATAGAATTAGCTCTTTTTATTGCACCAATATCTAAAGCCCCTTATATAATGTCTCCATCAGAGTTACAAGAGTTAAAGAAGCAGCTTCATGAGTTGTTAGATAAAGGTTTCATTCGACCCAGTCATTCTCCATGGGGAGCTCCTATTTTATTTGTCAAGAAAAAAGATGGTTCGATGAGAATGTGTATTGATTATAGGGAGTTCAATAAGGTGACGGTGAAAAACGAGTATCTATTGCCAAGAATTGATGACTTGTTTAATCAGTTAAAGTGAGCTTCGATGTTTTCCAAGATTGATCTTCGGTCAGGCTACCATCAAGTGAGAGCGCTGACAAGGATATTCCCAAGACTGCATTTCGAACCAGATATGGGCATTATGAATTTATAGTGATGCCATTTGGATTGACTAATGCACCAGCGGTGTTCATGGATTTTATGAATAGGATTTTCCATGATTTTTTGGATAAATTTCTAGTAATTTTTATAGATCATATCCTGGTCTATTCCAAAACAAAGGAAGATGAAGAGCATTTGAGATTTGTGTTACAAAGACTAAGGGAGAAAAAGTTATATGCTAAGTTCTCCAAATGTGAGTTTTGGTTGGATCAAGTAACATTCTTGGGACATATTGTTTCACAAAAGGGTATTTCAGTGGACCCCAGTAAGATTGAAGCAGTGATTGAATGGCCAAGACCAAATACTATAAAAAAAGTTAGAAGTTTTCTTGGTTTAGCAGGATATTATAGGAAATTTGTGGAAGGCTTTGCTAAATTAGCTTCTCCACTCACAGCTCTGACAAAAAAAAAGCCTCGTTTAGATGGACTAAAGCCTGTGAGAAGAGTTTCCAAGAATTGAAAAGAAGATTAACTACTGCTCCTGTTTTAACCCTTCTAGAGGATGGAGTAGCTTATGATATTTACACTGATGCCTCTCATAATGGTTTGGGGGCAGCATTGATGCAAAAAGGCAAGGTGATTGCTTATGCCTCTCGTCAGCTGAAAGACTATGAAAAGAGGTATCCCGCTCATGATCTTGAATTAGCAGTTGTCGTTTTTGCTTTGAAGATTTGGAGACATTATCTCTTTGGGGTGAAATGTAATATTTACACAGATCACAAAATTCTAAAATACTTTTTCACCCAGAAAGAATTGAATATGAGGCAGAGAATATGGCTTGAGCTGGTGAAGGACTATGAATGTGATATTATGTATCAGCCAGGGAAAGCTAATGTAGTTGCAGATGCCCTCAATAGGAAAGTCTCCTTAGCTCAATTAATTTTTCAAAAGCACCTGTAACAAGAGATAATGAAGGAGGGGATAGAGTTGGAGATTAGGAAATTGTCCAAAATTGAAGTTCTGTCTAAGTTGTTGGAGGAAATTAGAGAAAAACAAGCGAATGATGGGTTTAGTAAAGGAATTGAGCAGCAGTTGAAAGATGGTAGAGAATCAGAATTCAAATGGGTGAATGGAATCTTGAAATTTAGAGATAGAGTGTATGTTCCTCAGGATATTGAGTTAAGAAAGAAGATTTTAGAGGAAGCACATAGTACTCTTTACACTGCTCATCCAGGGAGTGTAAAGATGTATCAGGATTTGAGGAAGAGCTATTGGTGGCCAGGGTTAAAGAAAGATGTAACTGAGTATGTTACGAGATGCTTGGTGTGCCAGCAGGTTAAAGCATATCATCAGCGCCCTTTAGGATTGTTGCAGCCCCTTAGTATTCCTTTATGGAAATGGGAAGATATTTCTATGGATTTTATTTTAGGTCTTCCTAGAGTGCAAAGGGGTTATAATGCCATTTGAGTGATTGTAGATAGATTGACTAAATCTGGTTATTGCATTCCAATTACAGACAAGATCTCCTTTGATCAGCTAGGTCGATTATATGTTAAAGAAATAGTAAGATTACATGGAGTACCTAATAGTATTGTCTCAGACAGGGATGTGAAATTTATGTCAGTATTCTGGAGTAGCATGCAGAAGGCATTGGGTACTAGGCTTAATTTCAGCACAGCCTATCATCCTCAGACAGATGGACAGACAGAAAGAACGAATCAAATATTGGAGGATATGTTACGGGCATGTTGTATTGACCATAAGTTGAATTGGTGTGACATTCTCCCTATATTAAATTAATATATATAAGATATATATATTAGGTATATATATAATATAATATATATATATAAACTACAAGTTTATTCTTTAAATAGGATTTTAAAATAAACTTCTTTCCTAGGCGTGCGTTTTCTAGATTCTCAATGGCCAAAGGATACTTAGGAAATACCCAGCTAGAGAGGGGTTTTACATACCCTAAGAGAACACATTGCTCGAAATGGAAGACAAACTTATGTTTCTGGCAGGGTCTGATGAAAGGAAAGCATTGGCACCCAAAGATCCAAAGAGCATCATAGTCCAAGGACTTGTGGAGGAGCTTTTGAAAGGGAGCTTGATTAAGTAAAACCATTGTAGGTAACCTGTTAATTAGGTAACAACTGTGTGGAATGCAAACCACCAATATTCAAGTGGCATGGAAGCTTGGGCCAATAATGTTAATCCTGTCTCAGTCACATGCCGATGTTTGCGTCCCATTTTACCATTTTGTTGGTGTGTGTGAGGGCATGAATGCCAAAAATGTATTCCTTGTTGAGCAAAATATACAGCTAAAGGGCGAAACTCTCCACCCCAATCCGATTGAAAGGTCTTTAGTTTCTTATCAAACTGCTGAGTAACCAGTTGTACAAACTGTTGCATTATATTGTTAACTCTATTTGAGCTTCGTTGGATAGATCCAGGAGTACTAAGTGTAGTCATCAACCAATAGTAGATAATATCTATAACTAGTAGCTGAACTAACAGGGGCAGGTCCCCAAACATCTGCAAAAACAAGCTCAAATGGCGTATATGTTTGTGAATTGGAAGAAGGAAAATGACTTTGATGAAGTTTCCCATACTGACATGCTTCACAAAAACAAATTCTATTTAAGCTATGATCTTTTATATTCAAATTTGTAACAAGAGTGTTAAGTACAGAGGAATGAGGATGACCAAGTCTTCTATGCCATAACGTCCCCACTTTATCAATAGTTGAAAGTAAAGATTCTTTATTTGCTATAGTAATAACTGGACATGAAAGACCAAGACTAGACGAGTTATTCAAATTTGTAGTGACAGATGCAGCAGGCTTTGAATTGATGGAGGAAATAATGGAGGAGTCTGTCATATTAAGAAACACTTGAGGAACCTGCAGTTATGGAGATATTACTGTAGAGGACTCGGCCTGTTGATTGTGAAAGCCAGTTGGAATGTCAAGCTGATAAAGTCCATTATGTACATAGCCTTTAAGTAGAATCACCTGTGATGTCTTGTCCTTAACAACACATTCATCCGCAGAAAATTCAACAACCACATTGTTGTCACGTGTAATCTTTGATATACTTGGAAGATTTTTTGTTACTTGAGGTATATAGAGAATATTTTTAAGTTGTAAGGACTTGTTTATGCAAAAAGGAATAAGAGTCAAACCTGTGTGAGAAATGTCAAGAGATTGACCATTGCCCACTTGAAGAGACTCTGAACCATTGTATTGATTTGTGAAGGAAAGATTCTTTAAATTTGGAGTGATATAGTGAGTCGCTCTTGAATCAATATACCAAGTGGGATTTGCTACAGTGAGTGGAGTGGCTGTTGAAGATGTGGACCATTTTCCAACTGAGTGGTTTTTCATCTGCATTTCTCCTGAAGGCTCATAAGATGACAGTGTTTGATCTGCATGAAAGGTTGAATAGGTGTACTGAGACTAATTTGCTAGTGCTAAGTTTTGAAGCTGTACTAGATTGTTACTTATAGGTGAGGAGATAGAAGGAAACTGATTTGGACCATGGCAGAAGTTTGGTTGCTATGTGCTTACAAACTAGGCTTGAGCAGGAGTTGTCATTTGTGCAGATTGTTGTGTCATATTATAGTCCATTTCAAAGTGAGATTTATGATTTTGATTCCCTTGAAAGTTAGTGTCAAACCGATGGTAACATTGAGGGGCCATGTGACCACTTTTCTCACACAATTGACAAAATAATCTTGGCTTATAGAAGTTTCTGTGTTCATTTTGGTTTGGAGGTAGAGATTGAGTGAGATGTTGTGTTGGTTGTTCCAAACTATTTTGCAGTGGCATGTTTTGAGCTAAAGAAATGGACTGTTTAGTTGCTAGGAATGCAGCAGCTTCATGAAAACCTATATAAGCTGCATGTTGTTTTTCCAACCTCATCTCATGTTTATGCAGTAGGAATTGTGCTTCCTATAGAGATACTTCACTACTCCTTGACATTAAGGTTACTACCATGGCATCATATTCAAAGCCAAGGCCATCAAGGATATATAATAACTATTATTCATCATTTATGGTTACTCCACTAGCAGTAAGAAAACCAGCAATCTCCTTCATCTTTAGTACACATTCGTTTATGCTAGAGTTTTCTTTCTTAGTGGTTTGTAACTGATTTCTTAAGTGCAACGCTCTAGCCTCAGAATCAGTCAAGAAATACATCTATAAGGTGTGCCATATATCATAAGCTGTCTCACAATTTGCTACGTGCCTAAACATAGTTTCGGATATGGATGAGATTAACCAACTAAATAGAAATCAATCTATTTTCCTCCACATGATATGATCAGAGTTGATTACTTTCTTAGATTCATCGGTTGAGGACAGAATAAAAGCAGAGGGACATGGTTTCTCACCTGTGACAAAACTTCCCAACTCATAAGCTTTCAAGATTGGGAAGACTTGGGACTTCCAATATGCGTAGTTCCTCTCTCCTAGCTTCAGTGATAATGGGCAAAGTGTTGTTCAGAGTTGTGGATGAGAAGGAGTTTGTCATCTTCTCAATCGAAGAAACACCAGAAGGTGAAGGCGTTCTTGGATATGCCATTGATGTGTGTCAAGTATAGCTCTAATACCATGTGAAAACTTTCAACATAGTAGAGAGAGAAAGATGACTGTAAAGGAAAATGCGAGAGGATGAAGAAAGGAAAAACAGAGCACTAAACTCCTTTCATATTTCACTGCGTGAATAGTAAACTATTACAAACTTTATACATGCAGATCATTCTTCTCCACTGTTTGATTACTAACAAACTAACTAGATACAAGAAATATGGTTCATTTGATCTGTAACTTGCATCTCCACTTGCACGCCAACTTGTATTTGTTTTGCAACTTGTATTTCCCACTTGCATGCCGTTAGTAGATCATAAGTCCAACTTGTATCTGCTTTGCAACTTGTAGTGCAAGTTGTTTTCCTACTTGCATGCTGTTAGTAGATGATAAGAAGTGTGAACTGAAGTTGGCACAATTTTGACCCTGCATGTGTTTTCTATGGTTTGGATCTTTTGCTTAAGTGAAGATTGATCTTTTGGTTAAAAGTCAAGGGGCACCTTTTTTATTTTTCTTTCTTTCTTTTTTTAGGTATCTAAGATATCCAACACCACGTTGGAGTTTGCCTATTCCTCAAGGTCATGGAAACCAAGGGACACGTTGAAAGCAAGCATACGAGACTAAATTCATATTAAAACAAAAAGAATTCTTCTACCATTTCGACTTTAAGTGAATAAATGTTTTACAAAGATTCTTAAGATCCTTAGACAAAGTTTCATTTTAAACGAGTGTTTATCCACCTCATGATGATGGCGATGTAAAATATATCATGTACTGTTAATGAAATATCTTCATGGTTAGTTATCAGATAGTACTCTTTGTATCTCATGTAGCTCATTGCAGTAAACATTTTGGCTTTCCACAAACTTAAATATGCAAAAAAAAATTAAGATGTCGCATGCTCTCTCATGTAGGGATAGCAATTGGGCACATAGAACTACGGATCCTAACCCCAAGGGAGTGGTCTGACCATCAAGGAGATTTGCTCAATTCCTTGAGTTTCTAGGTTTAAAGTTAAAACCTTGGTGTCATCACATTATGGCTTACCTGGTCCTTTGTACTTATAGGGTGTTCAATGGACCGTGGGAGTTAGTTGAGGTGCACGCAAGCTGATTTGGACACCCTAATTAAAAAAAAAAAAAAAAAAAAAAAAGGATCCTAGTATTATCAAACCCTAATTGGAAGGTTGTGATAATCATCAAAACTTGTTGTTTTAATTATGAGTGGTGTTATTTAAACCCCATTCAAACTTTCTACGCCCCAAATTCAATAATAAATAAATAAATTGCTACAGTTAAAGAACTTTGGATCATACTGTGTGATGACCCTAATGGTTTCTCTCTCTGTCTCTCATCTAGCTAGCCATGAATGAATCAAAGAACGTAGAGATTTTACCTTCAGAATTTGCGTGAAAGTTTTCTCAGCTCAAATACCAAATGGATTCAAATACCATATGGTCAATAAAAGAACATGTAAACATTAATTGAAACGTGCACCTAAGTAACTTACGCATGATGAAAACGAATTTGACTGGTGATCTCTTCATTATTGAGGCTGAAAAAAGCTAAGTGGCAGACATCAATAACGCAAATTAAAGATCATAAAGAACACCAAACCATGCTAGCTACCACTATCTAATATATAAATAATTTTAAAGATATTCTGAAAATGATATACTGTTGTGTTTCTCCCGTGTGGAATGGAATAATGTCGCTGTCTATGGGTCGACCTTGAAATCTAATAAATAGTACTTACTGTTAAGAACCCTGTTCAATTTCATAACGAAGCGGCAGAATTATGTATGCTTTTCTATTTTAATTTCTTTGATTTCTATTTTACAGTAATTAATCTTATCACAAGATCAATGCTCAGCAATCATCAAAATACTATTGCATGAGTTTTATATTCTGTACTGAAATTGGAGCTATGTCCTTTAACGGTGAACTCCTTTTAATGACAGAGAACAATAATCAGGTCTGATACCCACCAACATCATGACAGAAAGGTCTTTGCGTTTTGAAAATGGCTTAGAAAGCTTCAAATTCAAAAAAAGAAAACACATAAGAGTTGAGAAGAAGAAGAGAAACAAAATTTTTACGTTTAATTTCATGTACAGCGTAACTGAGAATTATACACTGTATTTAACGGTGTGTGTATTTGTTTAAACGTTGGGAGGTTACAGACACGGGCATTTTTGTATTTAATGGGATTTGTTGGTCATAAGGGGTTAGGGATGAGGGTGTTAGTTTATTTTCACTGTTTTTTTTTTTTCTATGACCGGGGTGGCTGGGCCAACTTATGTACACGGACACTAATCCTGCAGGACCCTGAAACTACCAGCCACTGACACTAATCTTAGTGGACCTTGGAACTATCAGCCGGGCAAAAGCCCCAGTGGCTAGGCCACCCCTCTTAGTAGACAAGATGAATCGAACTCAAGACCAATAATATACTTAAGAGTCTTAGTTGACCACTCGATTACTCAATGATGGTTTACAAAGACAATGTTACAAACGTGATACTAGTAGAATAATTTCCTTAAAACCCATTTTGATTACCAAAGGCAAAATTAATCAAATACAAAATTGGATTCTAGATATTCCTAAAATTTATGCTGTTGTTATACTAATGTACATACATAATTTCCTTCGCACAAGAATTTTTTTTAACAAAACTTAATTACCAGCAGTAATTGCGTTAGCCATATTTATATATGAAAAAAGAAAAAAAAAAAAACTGGGTAGAAATTAATAAATTTGATTCGAATTCAAAGAAGAATTAACTTGGCAGGACTTTATTTCATGATCATATCTTACAATGCTCACATGGTAACTTCCTGCATTTCTTATAGAATACAGCAAAGTGAGCCACATTATTCTTACATAGCTAATTTATACACGCTGAGCCCCTGCTAGCTCCCACAAACAACACACTACATGCTCGATTATTACAAACGCCAGAAAACGTAACTGATCTGGTCTTCTAGAATTCTGAGCATTAGATATGGTAAGGCGGTCGACCTGGTTGGTTTAACGTTAGGACTCGACTAAACATCCATAGCCAAGGATTTCTTTCTGTTTGGTTTAACGTCATCAAGGTAAATTGTAACATCAGGTCTTGGTTCGAAGTCCTTGACAAAGAGTTTATTTGTGGTTGGTTTAACATTATTATGATAAATTGTAACATCGGGTCTAGGTTCGAAATCCTTCAAAAGAGATTTCTGTTCAGTAGGTTTGATATCATTGTGATAAATTGTGACATCAGGGCTCGGCTCAAAATCCTCAAAAAAGGATTTGTCTCGGGTTGGCTTGATATCATTGCGGTAAATGGTGACATCGGGTCTCGACTCGAAATATTTTAAAAAGGACTTGTCGTGGGTTGGTTTAATATCGTTGTGGTAAATTGTGATATCAGGTCTTGGCTCAAAATCCTTAAAAAGGGGTTTCTCCTGGGTTGGCTTGATATCGTTGGGGTAAATGGTGACATCGGGTCTCGGTTCAAAATCCTTGGAAAAGGATTTGTCTTGGGTTGGTTTGATAATGTTGTGGTAAATGGTGACATCGGGTCTCGGCTCAAAATCCTTAGAAAAGGATTTGTCTTGGGTTGATTTGACATCGTTGACATAAATTGTGACATCACTCGGCTAAAAATCCTTAAAAAAGGATTTTTCTTCTGCTGGTTTGATATCGTTGTGATAAATTGTGACATCAGGTCTTGGTTCAAAGTCCTTAACAAAGGATTTCTCCCCCGTTAGTTTGATATCTTTGTGGTAAATTGTAACATCTTGCGGTGGCTCGAAGTCACTGACAAAAGACTTCTCTCCCTTCTGCTTGATGTTTCCTGATATAAGATAATCAACTTTGTCATTAGAGATAGAGTTGGAAGTATCTGCACGGACAAGATTAATCTCGATTGATTCTGGCTTACCTTGATCTTTCATGACATCTCTCCAGTATTCTCCCATATCTTTCCTTCCATCAATAGAGCTGGCAAACTGCACAAGAAAAGAAAATTATTCCCATAAAAAACTGAAGATTATTGATTGAAAATTCTTAATTTATTTCCAAAATAAAAATGTTCTACGTAAGCTATATGTAAAGCTTCAATAATATATATGAAAAAAGGATCGATATTGAACCCTGTGTTAATCTTGCTCTTCGTAGAAAGAAATGCTTACCAAGAGAAGTAAGGAGAGTATGCAGAGAGCATATGAAGCTTTCATGTTTCTCATTAAACCAAGTGTCTTAGATAAAACTTGTATGATTTTGCATGGAAGCCTTATTTTTCTCGCTATTTATAAAGAAAAAATTCTCGAATCTCTTGCAGGTGATTAGAGCTGTAAAATAATTAAGCACGTGTTAAAGATGATATGAAAGCATGTTAAATAATTCAATTTGAAATCCAATAATTTCAACGCAGTGGACCATATATGATCTTTTAAAAAAGAACATCGACTGAGACAACTTACCCTATATGAAGAGTGAATTATTTGTTCATTTCTACTTTTCTCTGGATACCTTACTGCTAGGGGTTTTCAAAAGAACCTGTTGGAATCGGAACCGATGGGTACCCTAGGTTTGGTTCCTGTTCCTACCCAAAACCAATTATCAATGGGTAGGTTCCGATTCCAAATTTTTGGAACAATTACTATGCGGTTCCGGTTTCGGTTCCTATAGTTAGAAACCGAAACCGAAACCAGGAACCAAGAACCGAGACTAATATAAAATTAAATTAAATATTATGGGGGTTAATAAAAACTTTTGTAGAAAAAGTAATGTTAATACATTTATATTTATATTTCATAACATTTAAAGTAAGTTGGTTTGACTTTTAAGAATCTACCTTTACAAAATAATGGAGTTTGTAAATTTGAATTTATAATTTGTAATTTTATTTTTGTTAACAAGTGCAAGGTGGGGGGTATTTGTAAGTTTTTAAGGATTTTTTTGCTATTTTAAAAACTTTTGGGGGGTCATAAATTTTACAGGGTACCCAAAACCGGAACCGGAACCGGAACCATTGTTACAGGTTCTGGTTTTGGGTACCTAGGAACCGAAACCGTCGGTTCCGGTTCTGGTTCCAAATTTCAAGGACCCGCTGGTTCCGGTTCCAGTTCCTTCAAAAAGTGCAGGGTACCCGGAACCGAACACCCCTACTTACTGCAATAGGGTCGGGGCTGTGAAGGCATATGAAACTCATGATGCCACTTATTTTATCTTGATATTATTATATATTTTGTTATTCAAATATTATATTTATGAACTTTGTTTTATGTTTAATGGGGTATCTTCTGTTTTCTAGCATATTAATTTCATTCTTACCATGTCTATAATCCAGAAATTTTTGTTAGGGTGGGGCAAAATAAAAATTAATTATAATTGATATTTTTGTCCATTAATATTTTTATTAGGGTGGGTCAAAATCTAAAAATTATACATATTAGCATTTAAAAAACAAAATTTGAGGGTGGGCCGAAAGAGGCTGGATCTGCCCCTGTCCATAATGAAAGATTGATTCATTAATTATGGGTCTTTGTTTTATAATCTTATTGGTCGATCTTGTATTAACTTTCACATCTTTAATTCTTGGTTCATTGAAAGATTTGAAGAGGTCAAGAAAACTAAGAAACAAAAAATGCAGAAGAAAAAAGTTCAGAGGAAGCTATTGGAGAACGAAGAAAGACTGAATCAGAATTTTTATTAATTAATTTCTGTTACAGTACATTAGCACTTATATAGCCAATTGAAACGACAGTGCTTTTAGATTCTGAAATTACACTTAGTACATGCAGCTTATACAATCATTACAAACAAGACCCCGGCTTCTTTAAACTCCTCTGTTTTTCACTAATTTCTCACAGTACCTCTGCTTAACATTTCCCCTTAAACTAAACATCCAGTTTCTTCTAAATAACTGCTCTAGTTTCCACTAATTCCTCTCAGCGCCTTTGCTTAATATTTCCCCTTAAACTAAAAATTCATTCTATTCTCAGTGCTTTGGCCAAACAATTCCCCTTAAACTAAAAAAAAAAAAACATTTTCCTATCAAACCATATCATAACACCAGTCTAGACAGACCACTTCTTATACCACTGCTGCTTCAAACCATCACCAGAAAATTCAAAAGCTCAACTATATCATAACACCAGTCATAACCCCATATCAAACCAAAAACATTTGTCTATCAAACTACATCATAACACCAGTCTAGGCAGACCACTTCTTATATCATCAAAGCAAGAAATCTTCAAACTGAATTATCAGTCAGTTTAGCAGACAAAAGAAGATTTTTATTAACAGAAAAATGATTATTCAGTTGTTGTATATTGATGTTCCGGATTTGGTAGTAAAGCAACAACATTCAGTTTATCTTTTAGCATTGAGAATCTTTGTGCAGGGAGAGCTTTAGTGAGAATATCAGCAAGTTGATATTCTGATGCAACATATTGTACAGCTAACTTCTTATCCATGGCCAACTCTCTTACATAGTGAACATCGATTTCTATGTGTTTAGTCCTGGCGTGAAAAACTAGATTTGATGACAATGTACCCGCACTCATATTATCACACCACAGTATAGGGACAGCATTTATCTGGATTCCAAGCTCTTGAAACAGATGTTGAATCCAGACTAATTCTGTGGAAGCTTGACTCAAGGCTCTATATTCAGCCTCTGTTGAAGAAAGAGAAACCACTTTTTGCTTCCTAGAACCCCATTGAACTAGATTCCCTCCAAGAAAAATACTGTAGCCAGAGGTGGATCTTCTATCACTTACATCGCTGGCCCAATCTGCATCAGCATACCCTTCTAGCAGAAATTTTTCATTTTTCTGGAAAAATAGTCCATGTTGAACAGTCCCTTTAATATACCGGAGCACTCTCTTGCATGCAGTCCATTGATTGATTGTGGGGTACTGAAGAAACTGACTTAACCTGTTGACTGCAAAAGCCAAGTTAGGTCATGAGAGTGTTAAGTACTGAAGGCTCCCCACTAAACTTCTATACAGCGTAGGTTGATCAAAGAGGAAACTATCCTCTTTTCGCAATTTCGTACCTGTAGCCATTGGGGTATTACATGGCTTACACTCAGCTAAACCAGCTTTGCTCAGTAATTCTTGTGCATATTTGGTTTGGGTAAGGAGTAAACCTGTCTCATTTCTACACACTTCAAACCCAAGAAAATAGCTTATCTCTCCTAAAGTTTTGAGTGCAAAATAGCCATTCAAATCAGTAACAATCTGATCAATCAACTCTGAATCATTTCCAGTAATTAAAATATCGTCAACATACACAAGTAAGTATATTACCTGAGTATCTTTCTTGAAAAAGAATAGACTTGTATCTGAAGTGGAACACTGAAAACCCCAAGTTAAAAGGGCAGATTTCAACTTATCAAACCAGGCCCAAGGTGCCTGTTTTAATCCATACAGAGCTTTGTTGAGTTTGCACACATGTTTGGGATGAGTCTTATCACCAAAACCCTCAGGTTGCATCATGAAAACATTCTCCGACAGGTCTCCATTCAAGAACGCATTGTTAATGTCGATTTGCTGTATCTACCAACTGTTATGGACTGCCAAGGAGAACATAATCCTGATGGTAGCTGGTTTGATCACAGGAGAAAATGTGTCAAAGTAATCAACTCTTGGTGTTTGTTGAAATCCTTTTGCCACCAACCGAGCTTTGTATTTTTGAAGTGTGCCATCTGCTTTTAATTTAGTCTTGAAAACCCACTTGCAACCTACTATATTCATATCGGAGGTGGGAGGAACTAACTCCCATGTGTTGTTCCTTTTTAATGCTTCAAATTCTTCATTCATAGCTTGTTTCCATTTTGAAATGCTTAAGGCTTCAGACACACTTTTTGGTTCAAATAGGATGGAGGTTGTGGCCAGAAAAACTTGACTTATAATCTGGTTATTCTTGGTTTTTGATCTGGTGTGCATTGTATGACAGTTTGTAGTAGCATTGGTGTGTGCTAGAGGTACTGACATTGATGCATTGTTCTGAGAGATGGGTAAGACAACCTCCAGGTGTATTCCGGGAGCTGAAGGTTGATCAGAAGCAGTGTAAGTGCCTGCTGTATTTAAGAAAGAGTCACTAAAAAAATTAGAAACATCAGATTCTGAAACTGGGATAGTATCAGTAACAGGTCTCACTGAACCCCTTGATGTTGTTGTAGCAGGTAGGTTTATAACTTCTGTTAAGTCTTGTGCTGAGAGACCCTTTCCATATAATGAATCTCCACCTGGTTTTTCAGTAGGCAATTGTGAATTAGTAGCATCAGCAGCCAGTGAAGTTGTATTTACTTCTGTAGTAGAAGACACATTGTTATTAGTGACAAAAACATAATTTGAATCTAAACAATGAGCAAGGTTCCAGGATGAACAAAACTCTTCAGAACTAGTGTTTGTAGATACCCCTATAAGATCCAGATTTTTCAGTTGCATACACTTGAAATCATGTTTAAAAGGAAACATTGTCTCATTGAACTTGGCTTGTTTAACAATATAAATCTTTCCTATGGAAGACAAGCATTTAAACCCCTTATGAGCTGGACTATACCCAATAAACACACATTGCTCAGTGTGATAAGAAAACTTATGTTTTTGATAGGGTCGTATGTATGGGTAGCAACAACAGCCGAAGACCCTAATATCAGTATATGTGGGTTCTTTACCAAACAGTTTCTGATATGGTGAGACATCTTCAAGAGCAACAGAGGGCAGTTTGTTAACAATGAACACTGCTGTGCTAAAGGATTGCCACCAAAAACATAAAGGCATTCCTGCATGTGCTAACAAAGTTAAACCAAACTCTGTAATTGTTATGTGTCTTCTTTCCACCTTCCCATTCTGTTGATGTAAATAGGGGTAGGGGTGTCTAAAACCTATGCCATGAGTTTCCAGATAAGAAGTAAAAGACCTGAACTCCCCTCCCCAATCAGTTTGAAGATTCTTCAGTGTAGCATCTAATTGTTTTTCATCAAACACATGAAAACTAGTAAACACCTTAAAGGCTTCAAACTTGAGTTTCAAAGGGTATATCCACATGTATCTACTGTAATCATCAACAAACAACATATAATATTTGAAACCTTCTGTAGAGCATACTGGTGTAGGGCCCCATAAATATGAATAAACCAGTTCAAGTGGCCTAGAAGTCTTAGAATTTGACAAAGGAAAAGAAGTCTGAGCCAATTTGCCAAATTGGCAGGCTTCACAAAAACTTTTATTATAGGTAGACAATCCAGGTACATGCAATTTATTTAATACATGCTTAAGAGTTCTTTCTTGGGGATGTCCCAATCTAGCATGCCACACCATTATTGACTTATCAGCTACATCAGAATTATCAATTACATCAGATTGCACCCTATGTAATACATCAGTAGTATTATTATTATGACTACACCTATTATTGAGAGTAGTAGAGGCAGCCACATTACAGGAAGCAGTTGGAGCAGATACACCAGAAGATTAAAACACAGCAGGAAGAGAGGTTTCCAGTTGATATAAGCCATCCTTTAGGACACCTTGAAGGAGTACATCTCTGGTGTTCTTATCCTTAATAAGACAACGATCAACATGAAATTCAACTATTACACCATTATCCTTTGTAATCTGTGAAATACTTAGTAAATTCTTTGCTATATGAGGTACACACAGCATATTTCTAAGATGCAACAATCTAGAAGCAGAGCCAGAAGTTAGAAAAGACTCACCTGTGTGTGAGACAGGTACTGTCTGGCCATTTCCAACCTGCACATTTGAGCCACCTTGATAGTTGTCTTTAATGATCAGATTGTTGACATCAGCTATCATGTGGTTTGTGGCACCAGAGTCCACATACCACGTTTGGTCTTGCACAGTGTGAGGAGAGGCAACTGGTATATGCTGAGCAGCTACTGATGAAACAGAATTCTGAGATAGCTGAGGAACAGAATGTTGTACAGGATAACCAAGGTAGTTCTGTGGTGTATTATTCTGTGTAGTAGGAGCATTGGTTATGGATGAAATAAAATTTCCAGGATTAGGATTTCCAGCAGCAGTCCTGGGAATGAATTGTCTTGGCATGACTGTAGTAAGAAGAGCTTATGCTGACTCAGTAGAGTTAACTGGAGTAGAACTTTGTGAACCATTAAAACTAGTAGTTCCATTAAAACCAGTAGATCCAGGTACTAAGAAACCATTAAAACTAGTAGATCCAGATACTGATCCAGGGACTGAGAAACTTAGATATTCATGATCAAATCTATGATAGCACTGCAGTGCTGTGTGTCCTCCCTTACCACATACTTGACAGATTAGTTTAGGCCTAAAATATCCTTTTCCTCGGCCTCTACTTCTCATCATTCCAAGATGAAACATGTGAGACTAGTTTCCAAGGTTAAAACCATATCCAGTCTGTGAGTATTGGGAGGAATGTGAGGGATTAAAATCCGAGTGAACTGCACTGTTTAAACTGTTTCCTCTAGAATGGTTGTTACTAGGCATTTGTTGGTGAAGGAAATTCTGATCTGAAGGTTGAAAATTGGGCATTGATTGAAACTGAGGAGTAGTGAAATTATGAGCACGAAAATTCCCATTACTAGCACCAGAAACATTCTGAGAACCTAAAGAGGACTTTATCTGAGACTGTTTGGAAGCCAAAAGAGCTGAAGCCATGTGTTCATGAAAATTTGACAAAGAACTTTGTTGTCTCTCCAACCTAATCTCATGTTTGTGAAGTAAGAATTGGGCTTCTTGTAATGTCGTTTGACTACTACAAGCTGTCAGATTTGCCACAACAGCATCATACTCTAGCCCTAAGCCGTCTAATATATACAGCAAAAGTTCTTCATCTGTGATATTCATTCCACTTTCTTTCATTTTCAACACATATTCACTCACATTACAACCTTCTTTTTTAGTAATTTGTAATAGGTTTCTCAGATGTAAGGTCCTAGCTTTGGATATCGATGGGAAATGAAGCTCTAAAACATTCCATATTTCATATGAAGTAGTGCATTTTGCTACATGCCTAAACATGGATTTAGAGATTGAGGAGTAAAGCCAGCTTACCAAGAATTGGTCAATCTTCTTCCCAGTGAGGTAGCTAGGGTTTTGTTTCTTCTCTGTCTGTCCTGAGTCAGTAGATTTCTCTAACAAGATCATCGGTGGACACTCTTTTTCACCAGTAACAAAGCCTTCGAGACCATGAGATGTCAGGGCCGGCAGAATCTGTGATCTCTAGAACGAATAGTTCTTCTCTAGCAGTTTTACAGAGACGACAGGTAGGGTAGGTGGAACTCCTGAAGGAGTGAGATTTGAACTGGAGCTATGAGCCTCCATGTTTAAAATTGCCAAGATTATTCAAGATCGAGGATGAATTTTTCCCTTGGATGTTGGTCTAGGGCTCTGATACCATGAAAGATTTGAAGAGGTCAAGAAAACTAAGAAACAAAAAATGCAGAAGAAAAAAGTGCAGAGGAAGCTACTGGAGAACGAAGAAAGACTGAATCAGAATTTTTATTAATTAATTTCTGTTACAGTACATTAGCACTTATATAGCCAATTGAAACGGCAGTGCTTTTAGATTCTGAAATTACACTTAGTACATGCAGCTTATACAATCATTACAAACAAGACCCAGGCTTCTTTAAACTCCTCTGTTTTTCACTAATTTCTCACAGTACCTCTGCTTAACAATTGTCAAGGGGCACATTTTGTTTTTTTAGGTATATAAGATATTCATACCCACATTTGAGCCTATCTATTCCTTAAGGTCACAGAAATCAAGGGGCACGTTGAAAGCAAGCATACTAGATAAATTCATATTAAAACAAAAAGAATTCTTCTACCATTTCCACTTTAGGTATATAAATATTTTATGAAGATTCTTAAGATCCTTAGATGAAGTTTCATTTTAAATGAGTGTTCATCCACCCCTTCTGATGTCGATGTAAAATATAATATGTGGTGTTGATGAAATATCTTCATGTTTAGTTATAGGATAGTACTCTTTGTATCTCATGTAGCTCGTTACAGTATTTTGGCCTTCCACAAACTTAAATATGCAGAACAAATTAAGATGTCGTACACTCTCTCATGTAAGGATAGCAATTGGGCACATAGAACTACGGATCCTAACCCCAAGGGAGTGGTCTGGCGGTCAAAGAGGTTTGCTCCCTTCCTTGGGTTTCTGGGTTTAAAGTTAAAACATTGGTGTCATCACATTGTAGCTTACCTAGTCTTTTATACTTGTAGGGTATTCAATGAACCGTGAGGATTAGTTGAGTTGCACGCAAACTAGCCCAGACACTTTAATTATTAACAAAAAAAAAAAAAAAAGAATACGAATCCTAGTATTATCAAACCCTAACTAGAAGGTTGTGATAATCATCAAAACTTGTTCTTTTAATTATGAGTGGTGTTATTTAAACCCCATTCAAACTTTCTAAGCCCCAAAAGCAATAATAAATAAATAAATTGCTACAGTTAAAGAACTTTGGATCATACTGTGTGATGAACTTAATGGTCTCTCTCTCTGTCTCTCATCTAGCTAACCATGAATGAATTAAAGAACGTAGAGATTTTACCTTCAGAATTTGCATGAAAGTTTTCTCATTTCAAATACCAAATGGATTCAAATACTATATGGTCAATAAAACATGTAAACATTAATTGAAACATGCATGATAAAAACGAGTTTGATTGGTGATCTCTTCATTATTGAGGCTGAAAAAAACTGTTAGTGGCAGACATCAATAATGCAAATTAAAGATCATAAAGAACACCAAACCATGCTAGCTACCATTATCTAATATATAAATAATTTTAAAGATTTGGAAAAATAAAATATTCTAGCGTATATTAAACTCATTCACCCCTTCTTCTCTGTCTCTACATTAATTATCCATTTGCACATATTTCTTTTTTAATTTGTCTTTGGTTAATAATAGTGAAATTAATGCCGACACCAACCTAATATATATGGATATTAGCGTGAAGGTAACTTAATTTTTCTTGACTGCATGAAACATTCCAGTTCTGTTTCATGCAGGTGATTCGAGCTGTAAAAATAATTAAGCATGTGTTAAAGATGATATGAAAGCATGTTAATTAATTCAATTTGAAATCCAATAATTTTAACTCCATGGACCATACATGATCTTGTAAAGAAGATCATCGACCGAGACAACTTACCCTAAATATTTGTTTATTATGATATGAAAGCATGTGTTAATTATTTGTTTATTTCTATTTTTCCCTGAATATCTTACCGCAATAGGGTCAGGGCTGTGAAGGCATATGAAACTCATGCTTCCACTTATTTTTTCTTGATATTATTATATATTTTGTTATTCAAATATTATATTTATGAACTTTGTTTTATGTTTAACGGGGTATCTTTTGAGAGATGAATATATAGTTAATTAATTCTTTTGTTTTCTAGCATATTAATTTCATTCTTACCATGTCCTTGAAAGATCGATTCATTAATTATGGGTCTTTACTTTATAATCTTGGTCCATCTTTTATTAACTTTTACATCTTTAATTCTTGGTTCATTGTCAAGGGGCACATTTCTTTTTTTCTTTTTTCAGTTATTTGAGACATCCAAGCCCACATTAGAGCCTGTCTATATCTCAAGGTCACGGAAGTCAAGGGGCATGTTGAAAGCAAGCATACGAGACTAAATTCATATTAAAACAAAAAGAATTATTCTACCATTTTGACTTTAAGTAAATAAATATTTTACGAGGATTTTTAAGATCCTTAGACAAAGTTTCATTTTAAATGAGTGTTCATCCACCTCATGATGATGCCGATGTAAAATACATTATGTGGTGTTGATGAAATATCCTCATGTTTAGTTACAGGATGGTAAACAAATTAAGATGTCTTAAGCTCTCTCACGTAGGGATAGCAATTAGGCACATAGAATTACAGATCATAAACCCAAGGGATTGGCTTGACGGTCAAAGAGGTTTGCTCATTTCCTTGGGTTTTTGGGTTCAAATTTTGGCGCCACCTATCATACTGTGACTTAGTCTTTTGGGTTTGTAGAGTGTTTAATGGACTGGGAGGATTAGTTAAAGTGTACGCAAGCTGATCCGGACACCCTAGTTATCAAAAAAAAAAAAAAAAAAAAACCTACGAATCCTAAGGTTATCAAACCCTAACGAGAAGGTTGTGATAATCATAAAAACTTGTTGTTTTAATTATGAGTGGTGTTATTTAAACCCCATCCAAACTCTTTTTAAGCCCCAAATCAATAATAAATAAATAAATTGCTACAGTTAAGAACTTTGGATAATCAACTTTGGATCATACTATGTGATGAATTGAACTTAATGGTCTCTCTCTATCTCTCTGTTTCTCATCTAGCTAGCCATGAATGAATTAAAGAATATAGATTTTTTTTTTTTTTTAATGATCGGGGGTGTCTGAACCATGCTTGCATGCACCTCAACTAATCCCCCAGAACCCTAGAACTATCGGCCAAGTAAGAGCTCCAATGCCACCCCTATTAGGGGTCATGGGGAATCGAACTTGGAAGACCATATATTAGATCCTCTCCTTGCTCTTTTACCATCCCGAGGACTTGAACTTGGGAGACCATGATACATCCTCCTCTTGCTTTTTTACTATCAAGGGAACTCGAATTTGATAGATCATGTTAGATCCTCTTTTACTCTTTTACCATCAAGTCACCCAGTGATGGTTGAACATAGAGATTTTACCTTCAGAATTTGCATGAAAGTTTTCTCAGCTCAAATACCAAATGGATTCAAATACTATATGGTTAAAATTAGACTACAATAAAAAGAACATGTAAACATTAATTGAAACTCATTCACACCTTCTTCTTTGTCTCTACATTAATTATCCATTCGCACATTTTTCTTTTCTAATTTGTCTTTGGTTAATAATAGTGAAATTAATGCCGACAACAACCTAAAATATATGGATATTAGCGTGAAGGTAACTTTTTCTTGACTGCATAAAACACTTCAGTTCTTTGCTCCATATATATACAATCTCATCTATTTCTGATTTACTTGTTAACTAAAGCAAGGAATACGATGAAGATGGGTTTAGGATTTGCAGCTTGGAACGTCTTCCTGTGTCTTCTTCTTTTTATGGTAATTAATCTTCAAACTGCATGGAATTGGCTTGTTATTAAGACATGAAACTCAAAATCTTGATTTTTTTTTTTAAATATTAGAAATTGTTTTATTGATCATTCATCCAAGTTTATGCTAAGAATGGGAAAACTGTTTCACAGAGTGCTTACAGAAGTGGTGCCAAGGAGATGACTGATATACTCTCGCAAATAGGCCATAACCATGATGCCCTTCATCATGTTCATGCTCATCAGTCATCCCACATGGATCCTTCATCTATGGTGTTCTTCACCATGAAAGATCTCAAAAAAGGGATCACTATGCCCATCTATTTCCGCGTGAATGAGCTTTCAAATGTTTTCCCTCATTTGTTGCCTAGAGAAGAAGCTGATTCAATTCCATTTTCACTGGAACAGCTTCCATTCCTTCTAAAACACTTCTCCTTTTCAAAAGACTCAACTCATTATGAAAATTTATGAAATGTTAACTCTTGAGTATAAACCAATATCAGAGAAATGAATTCTTATGGAAACCATGAGTCCTGAGGTGACGACAAGACAAGGTAATGGTTCAAATGAATCCGTCGGATAACAAGACTAATGAAACCATCAAGTATAAGACAAAGAAATAAGCATGCCATGTACATGATATTTCATAGTATATATTTTCATAGTTATATTATGTATGGTTATGTTATGACTTATGTTATGAGAAAAGCCCAAAGTGTATGATATGTTTTATGAACTTGTTATGTCAAAGAATGAAGTCATGTTTGTAGTAGGTAAGGTCCTAAGTAATATACTTGTATAATGAACCTTATAGTTTATAAATGGTCATATTCCTTACTGGTGATTGGCGCTCACCCCACGAAATGTTTTAAAATGTTTGCGCAGGTAAGGATTAACATGAAGTTGGGGGAGGATTCGAGGGATGCTTGAGCAGAGAGTGTTTTAATGATGACTTTGAATGTTTTGCTAATATTTAGTGTAGTAATTATGTTCATATTTCAGAATGCAGTAAATATGTCCATGTTCTATAATAGAGTAAATTGTTGTATTAATAAAGAATCAAATTGCTATGTAATTTTGTAAAGTGTGTATGTTCTAGTAGTATTCTATGGATTTCATAATTTACTCCAGAAGGAAACTATATTTTTTGACTTATACATGAACTTATTATAGTTTAGAATTAAATTTATATATATTATATATATATATATATATATATTATAATAATATATATAAAAACTACAAGTTTTTTCTTTAAATAGGATTTAAAATAACTTCTTTCCTAGGCTGCATTTTCTACGTTCTCAATGGCCAGGGATACTTAGGAAATACCCGACTAGGGAGGTTTTTACAGTGGGTATCAGACACGGTTTTGGCATTTGAAATGAGTTTTTGATTGAATTTTTATGTTATTTTTATTTAACTGATGATGGAAAGGGGTGTTTGTAAGTAATGAAGTGTCATCCTCATGCGTCCCCAAATACTCTCACCACCGATTGCTGTATATTTTTCTTTACTTGTTTAGTGAATAGAATTACTAATGTTGATTGAAATTTGTGTGAGTAAAGGGTATGGCTACAGGCGTCCACGAAAAGTTAATAGAGGGGCAAGAGAATGTTAATGAGTAGGCACTAGTGACCAGTAGCACCAACTACCAGCGCGCCCCTTAATAGTGGACCACTACGTCTACCCAAATGCTTCTATTTTGGATGAGGCTACATCAACAAGATGATTCAGGCAGCCATTACTGAGCCTTTAGGAGGGTTATCCCGGCGAGTATAAGTAACCAAGTGAATGCTAATCTCTCAGCTCCATAGTTCAGCCTTAGTTCCAAATACCAGTTCCACCTCTATATCATCAGTTTGCTGATGGGTGCTACAACTTCTAGACAAGTAGAACCAATCTATAATCATTCTCAAAAGCACCACCCTCCAGAGTTCATTGGTTCAAATGATCCGGCGGTGACAGAAGAGTGGTTGAGACTGTCGAACGGGCAATGGCCTTGTTTCCCATGAGTGACTAGGAAAAATTCCGCCATGGTTTCTATTTGTTGAGAGAGATGCCCGGGTTTGGTGGAAGCTAATGGGAGCATACCTATGTGACGAGTGCTCTTTCTTGGAATGAATTTAAAAGGCTATTTGAAGCAAATACCAGTCGGCGACATTTTATCCGTAAGATTCAAGAGTTCACGAATTGAAGTAAGGTAACATACTATTAGAGAATGCTACAATGTTCAACTCCTTAGCCCTTTTGCTCCTACTATGGTGAGTATCAATGGTGCCGATTAGAGAGATTTATTAATGGACTACACCCAAAAATTGCCCAAATTGTTATAGCGAGTGGTCAGCCTCCCCAGACTTGAGGCCCTGGAACGGGCATTAGAGCAGAGATTTATGTGAACAAGGAGAGGCGGATGGAGAACCTCAAGTTGGTGATTGGTTGTTCTAGTTCAGGCCATATAGCATTTAGAAAGTTGAAGTGGGGATTCCACTCAAGCCCCCAGAGACAAAGGTAAAGAAAGTTTCAACAAGGATTTCAAAGAGGGGTGGCAAGAATAAAGGACTCCACAACAACACAAAAAAGTAATCTTCCCCTTATAAAAATGTGTAGGCAGCATAAAGGGAATTGTCTATTAGGGACCAATTTGGGTTTCAAATGTAAACAATTGGGACACATGGCAAAGGACTGTAAGTTACTCAAGCACTACTTCCCTTCACACTGTTGGAGGTTCGATTGCCAGAGTTTACTCAGTGGCTTAGAAAGAAGCCGAAGCCAATCCTCTGCATTACTGGTCAGTTACAATTCCACTCTACCTCTTTATATGTACTGATTGATTCTGGGCTACCCATTCTTTTATCTCATATGGTATTTATAAAAGATTAGGTTGAGCGCCTAGTAAGTAAACATGCTTTGTTAAAATTGAGATGCCTAATGAGGAGAATTATTTTGCTGATAAGTTTGTTAATAGGGGAAACTATAGTGATTGTGGGCATGAGTTGAATGTTGATTTGATTGTTTTTGATATGCCTAATTTTGATATGATTTTGGGAATGGACTTCCTGAGCAAATATGGAGTATTGATAGATGTCGGAAAAAGAAGGCCGGTTTAACTTAGATGCTGGAGATAGTTTCACCTTTGGAAGGTCATCTGCACAGCCTGATGATAAGTGTATGAAGAGGCAATGAAGATGAATAGGAAGGTTTGTACAGGGTACTATACTATGTGGTGAATAAGAAAAGTTTCCAGACTTTAGTGTTTGGGATGTACCCATAGTACGAATTCAAGATGTATTTCCAGAAGATTTGCCAGACTTCCTCCAGAAAGGGAATTGAGTTTTGTATAGAATTAGCTCTTAATATAGCACCAATATCTAAAGCCCCGTATATAATGACTCCAGCAGAGTTACAAGATTTAAGAACAGCTTCAGGAGTTGTTAGATAAAGGTTTCATTCGACCCAGTCATTCTCCATGGGAGCTCCTATTTTATTTGTCAAAAAAAGATGGTTCGATGAGAATGTGTATTGATTATAGGGAGTTCAATAAGGTGACGGTGAAAAACGAGTATCTATTGCCAAGATTGATGACTTGTTTAATCAGTTAAAGTGAGCTTCGATGTTTTCCAGATTGATCTTCGGTCAGCTACCATCAAGTGAGAGCGCTGACAAGGTTATTCCCAAGACTGCATTTCGAACCAGATATGGCATTAATACTTATAGTGATGCCATTTGGATTGACTAATGCCCCAGCGTGTTCATGGATTTTATGATAGGATTTTCCATGATTTTTTGGATAATTTCTAGTATTTTTTTATAGATCATATCCTGGTCTATTCCAAACAAAGGAAGATGAGAGCATTTGAGATTGTGTTACAAAGACTAAGAGAAAAAGTTATATGCTAAGTTCTCCAAATGTGAGTTTTGGTTGGATCAAGTAACTTCGGGACATATTGTTTCACAAAAGGGTATTTCGTGGACCCCAGTAAGATTGAAGCATGATTGAATGGCCAAGACCAAATACTATAAAAAGTTAGAGTTTTCTTGGTTTAGCAGGATATTATAGGAAATTTGTGGAAGGCTTTGCTAAATTAGCTTCTCCACTCACAGCTCTGACAAAAAAAAGCCTCGTTTAGTGGACTAAAGCCTGTGAAGAGTTTCCAAGAATTGAAAAGAAGATATCTACTGCTCCTGTTTTAACCCTTCTAGAGGATGGAGTAGCTTATGATATTACACTGATGCCTCTCATAATGGTTTGGGGGCACATTGATGCAAAAAGGCAAGGTGATGCTTATGCCTCTCGTCAGCTGAAAGACTATGAAAAGAGGTATCCCCTCATGATCTTGAATTAGCGTTGTCGTTTTTGCTTTGAAGATTTGGAGACATTCTCTTTGGGGTGAAATGTAATTTACACAGATCACAAAATTCTAAAATACTTTTTCACCCAGAAAGATTGAATATGAGGCAGAGAATAGGCTTGAGCTGGTGAAGGACTATGAATGTGATATTATGTATCAGCCAGGAACTAATGTAGTTGCAGATGCCCTCAATAGGAAGTCTCCTTACTCAATTAATTTTTCAAAAGCACCTGTACACAGAGATAATGAAGAGGGGATAGAGTTGGAGATTAGGAAATGGTCCAAAATTGAAGTTCAGTCTAAGTTTTGGAGGAAATTAGAGAAACAACGCGAATGATGGGTTTAGTAAGGAATTGAGCAGCATGAAGATGGCAGAGAATCAGATTCAAATGGGTGAATGGAATCCTGAAATTTAAGATAGAGTGTATGTTCCTCAGGATATTGGTTAAGAAAGAAGATTTTAGAGGAAGCACATAGAACTCTTTACACTGCTCATCCAGGGAGTGTAAGATTAATCGATTTGAGGAGGCTATTGGTGGCCAGGGTTAAAGAAAGATGTAACTGAGTATGTTACGAGATGCTTGGTGTGCCAGCAGGTTTAAAGCAGAACTCAGCGCCCTTAAGGATTGTTGCAGCCCTTAGTATTCCTTTATGAAATGGGAAGTATTTCTATGGATTTTATTCTAGGTCTTCCTAGAGTGCAGGGGGTATAATGCCATTTGAGTGTGTAGATAGATTGACTAAATCTGGTTATTGCATTCCCATTACAGACAAGATCTCCTTTGATCAGCTAGGTCGATTATATGTAAGAAAATAGAAGATTACATGGAGTACCTAATAGTATGTCTCAGACAGGGATGTGAAATTTATGTCAGTATTCTGGAGTAGCATGCAAAGGCATTGGGTACTAGGCTTAATTTCAGCACAGCCTATCATCCTCAGATGGATGACAACAGAAAAGACGAATCAATATTGGAGGATATGTTACGCATGTTGTTTTGATCACAAGTTGAATTGGTGTGACATTCTCCCTCTATTAATTATATATATATATTATATATATATTTATATATATATATATATATATATAAACACAAGTTTATTCTTTAAATAGGATTTTAAAATAAACTTCTTTCCTAGGCGTGCGTTTTCTAGATTCTCAATGGCCAAAGGTACTTAGGAAATACCCAGCTGAGAGGGGTTTAACATACCCTAAGAGACACATTGCTCGAAATGGAAAACTTATGTTTCTGGCAGGGTCTGATGAAAGAAAGCATTGGCACCCAAGATCCAAAGAGCATCATAGTCACGACTTGTGGAGGAGCTTTTAAAGGAGCTTGATTAAGTAAAACCATTGTAGTAACCTGTTAATTAGGTACAACTGTGTGGAATGCAACCACCAATATTCAAGTGGCATGGAAGCTTGGGCCAAAATTTTAATCCTGTCTCAGTCACATGCCGATGTTTGCGTCCATTTACCATTTTGTTGGTGGTGTGGGGCATGAATGCCAAAAATGTATTCCTTGTTGAGCAAAATATACAGCTAAAGGGCGAAACTCTCCACCCCAATCCGATTGAAGGTCTTTAGTTTCTTATCAACTGCTGAGTAACCAGTTTACAAACTGTTGCATTATATTGTTAATCTATTTGAGCTTCGTTGATAGATCCAGGAGTACTAAGTGTAGTCATCAACCAATAGTAGATAATATCTATAACTAGTAGCTGACTAACAGGGGCAGGTCCCCAAACATCTGCAAAAACAAGCTCAAATGCGTATATGTTTGTGAATTGGAAGAAGGAAAATGACTTTGAAAGTTTCCCATACTGACATGCTTCACAAAACAAATTCTATTTAAGCTATGACTTTTATATTCAATTTGTAACAAGAGTGTGTACAGAAGGAATGAGGATGACCAGTCTTCATGCCATAACGTCCCCACTTATCAATAGTTGAAAGTAAAGATTCTTTATTTCTATAGTAATAACTGACAGGAAAGACCAAGACAGACGAGTTATTCAAATTTGTAGTGACAGATGCAGCAGGCTTTGAATTGATGGAGGAAATAATGGAGGGTCTCATATTAAGAAACACTTGAGGAACCTGCAGTTATGGAGATATTCCTGTAGAGACTCGCCTGTTGATTGTGAACAGTTGGAATGTCAAGCTGATAAAGTCCATTATGTACATAGCCTTTAAGTAGAATCACCTGTGATGTCTTGTCCTTAACACACCATTCATCCGCAGAAAATTCAACAACCACATTGTGTCACGTGTAATCTTTGATTACTTGGAAGATTTTTTGTTACTTGAGGTATTAGAGAATATTTTTAAGTTGTAAGGACTTGTTTATGCAAAAAGGAATAGAGTCAAACCTGTGTAGAAATGTCAAGAGATTGACCATTGCCCACTTGAAGAGACTCTGAACCTTGTATTGATTGTGAAGGAAAGATTCTTTAAATTTGGAGTGATAGTGAGTCGCTCTTGAATCAATTACCAAGTGGGATTTGCTACAGTGAGTGGAGTGGCTGTTGAGATGTGGACCATTTTCCAACTGAGTGGTTTTTCATCTGCATTTCTCCTGAAGGCTCAAGATGACAGTGTTTGATCTGCATGAAAGGTTGAATAGGTGTACTGAGACTAATTTGCTAGTGCTAAGTTTTGAAGCTGTACTAGATTGTTACTTTATGGTGAGGAGATAGAAGGAAACTGATTTGGACCATGGCAGAAGTTTGGTTGCTATGTGCTTACAACTAGGCTTAGCAGGAGTTGTCATTTGTGCAGTGTTTGTGTCATATTATAGTCCATTTCAAAGTGAGTTTAGATTTTGATTCCCTTGAAGTTAGTGTCAAACCATGGTAACATTGAGGGGCCATTTGACCACTTTTCTCACACAATTGACAAAATAATCTTGGCTTATAGAAGTTTCTGTTTTCATTTTGGTTTGAGGTAGAGATTAGTGAGATGTTGTGTTGGTTGTTCCAAACTATTTTCAGTGGCATGTTTTGAGCTAAAGAAATGGACTGTTTAGTTGCTAGGAATGCAGCAGCTTCATGAAAACCTATAAAGCTGCATGTTGTTTTTCCAACCTCATCTCATGTTTATGCAGTAGGAATTGTGCTTCCTATAGAGATCTTCACTACTCCTTGACATTAGGTTACTACCATGGCATCATATTCAAGCCAAGCCATCAAGGATATATAATAACATTTTATTCATCATTTATGGTTACTCCACTAGCATAAGAAACCAGCAATCTCCTTCATCTTTGTACCATTCGTTTATGCTAGAGTTTTCTTTCTAGTGGTTTGTAACTGATTTCTTAAGTGCAACGTCTAGCTCACGAACAGTCAAGAAATACATCTATAAGGTGTGCCTAATCATAACTGTCTCACAATTTGCTACGTGCCTAAACATAGTTTCGGATATGGATGAGATTAACCAACTAAATAGAAATCAATCTATTTTCCTCCACATGATATGATCAGAGTTGATTACTTTCTTAGATTCATCGGTTGAGGACAGAATAAAAGCAGAGGGACATGGTTTCTCACCTGTGACAAAACTTCCCAACTCATAAGCTTTCAAAGATTGGAAGACTTGGGACTTCCATATGCGTAGTTCCTCTCTCCTAGCTCAGTGTAATGGGCAAAGTGTTGTTCAGAGTTGTGGATGGAAGGAGTTTGTCATCTTCTCAATCGAAGAAACACCAGAAGGTGAAGGCGTTCTTGGATATGCCATTGATGTGTGTCAAGTATAGCTCTAATACCATGTGAAAACTTTCAACATAGTAGAGAGAAAAGATGACTGTAAAGAAAATGCGAGGATGAAGAAAGGAAAACAGAGCACTAAACTCTTTTCATATTTCATTACGTGAATAGTAACTATTCAAATTTATACATGCAGACATCTTCTCCCACTGTTTGATTACTAACAAACTAATAATACAAGAAATATGGTTCATTTGATCTGTAACTTGCATCTCCACTTGCACGCCAACTTGTATTGTTTTGCAACTTGTATTTCCCACTTGCATGCCGTTAGTAGATCATAATCCAACTTGTATCTGCTTTGCAACTTGTAGTGCAAGTTGTTTTCCTCCTTGCATGCTGTTGTATGATAAGAAGTGTGAACTGAAGTTGGCACATTTTGACCCTGCATGTGTTTTCTATGGTTTGGATCTTTTGCTAAGTGAAGATTGATCTTTTGGTTAAAAGTCAAGGGCACCTTTTTTTATTTTCTTTCTTTCTTTTTTTAGGTATCTAAGATATCCAACACCACGTTGGAGTTTGCCTATTCCTCAAGGTCTGGAAACCAAGGGACACGTTGAAAGCAAGCAACGAGACTAAATTCATATTAAAACAAAAAGAATTCTTCTACCATTTCGACTTTAAGTGAATAGTTTTACAAAGATTCTTAAGATCCTTAGACAAGTTTCATTTTAAACGAGTGTTTATCCACCTCATGATGATGGCGATGTAAAATAATCATGTATGTTAATGAAAATCTCATGGTTAGTTATCAGATAGTACTCTTTGTATCTCATGTACTCATTGCAGTAAACTTTTGCTTTAAAAACTTAAATATGCAAAAAAAATTAAGATGTCGCATGCTCTCTCATGTAGGGTAGCAATTGGGCACATAGAACTACGGATCCTAACCCCAAGGGAGTGGTCTGACCATCAAGGAGATTTGCTCAATTCCTTAGTTTCTAGGTTAAAGTTAAAACCTTGGTGTCATCACTAGCTTACCTGGTCCTTTGTACTTATGGGTGTTCAATGGACCGTGGGAGTTAGTTGAGTGCACGCAAGCTGATTTGGACACCCTAATTACAAAAAAAAAAAAAAAAAAAAGGATCCTAGTATTCAAACCCTAATTGGAAGGTTGTGATAATCATCAAAACTTGTTGTTTTAATTATGAGTGGTGTTATTTAAACCCCATTCAAACTTTCTACGCCCCAATTCAATTAAATAAATAAATTGCTACAGTTAAGAACTTTGGATCATACTGTGTGATGACCCTAATGGTTTCTCTCTCTGTCTCTCTCTAGCTAGCCATGAATGAATCAAAGAACGTAGAGATTTTACCTTCAGAATTTGCGTGAAAGTTTTCTCAGCTCAATACCAAATGGATTCAAATACCATATGGTCAATAAAAGACATGTAAACATTAATTGAAACGTGCACCTAAGTAACTTACGCTGATAAAACGAATTTGACTGGTGATCTCTTCATTATTGAGGCTGAAAAAAGCTAAGTGGCAGACATCAATAACGCAAATTAAAGATCATAAAGAACACCAAACCATGCTAGCTACCACTATCTAATATTAAATATTTTAAATAGATTTCTGAAAATGATATACTGTTGTGTTTCTCCGTGTGGAATGGAATAATGTCGCTGTCTATGGGTCGACCTTGAAATCTAATAAATAGTACTTACTGTTAAGAACCCTGTTCAATTTCATAACGAAGCGGCAGAATTATGTATGCTTTTCTATTTTAATTTCTTTGATTTCTATTTAACAGTAATTAATCTTATCACAGATCATGCTCAGCAATCATCAAAATACTATTGCATGATTTTTATATTCTGTACTGAAATTGGGCTATGTCCTTTAACGGTGAACTCCTTTTAATGACAGAGAACATAATCGGTCTGATACCACCAACATCATGACAGAAAGGTCTTTGCGTTTTGAAAATGGCTTAAGAAGCTTCAATTCAAAAAAAGAAACACATAAGAGTTGAGAAGAAGAAGAGAAACAAAATTTTTACGTTTAATTTCATGTACAGCGTAACTGGAATTATACACTGTATTTAACGGTGTGTTATTGTTTAAACGTTGGGAGGTTACAGACACGGGCATTTTTGTATTTAATGGATTTGTTGGTCATAAGGGGTTAGATGAGGGTGTTATTTTTATTTTCACTGTTTTTTTTTTTCTATGACCGGGTGGGCTGGGCCAACTTATGTACACGGACACTAATCCTCAGGACCCTGAAACTACCAGCCACTGACACAATCTTAGTGGACCTTGGAACTATCAGCCGGGCAAAAGCCCCAGTGGCTAGGCCACCCTCTTAGTAGACAAGATGAATCGAACTCAAGACCAATAATATACTTAAGAGTCTTAGTTGACCACTATCGATTACCATGATGGTTTACAAAGACAATGTTACAAACGTGATACTAGTAGAATAATTCCTTAAAACCCATTTTGATTACCAAAGGCAAAATTAATCAAATACAAAATTGGATTCTAGATATTCCTAAAATTTATGCTGTGGTTATACTAATGTACATACATAATTTCCTTCGCACAAAGATTTTTTTTAACAAAACTTAATTACCAGCAGTAATTGCGTTAGCCATATTTATATATGAAAAAGAAAAAAAAAAAACTGGTTAGAAATTAATAAATTTGATTCGAATTCAAAGAAGAATTAACTTGGCAGGACTTTATTTCATGATCATATCTTACAATGCTCACATGGTACTTCCTGCATTTCTTTAGAATACAGCAAAGTGAGCCACATTATTCTTACATAGCTAATTTATACACCTGAGCCCCTGCTAGCTCCCACAACAACACACTACATGCTCGATTATCCAAACGCCAGAAAACGTAACTGATCTGGTCTTCTAGAATTCTGAGCATTAGATATGGTAAGGGGGTCGACCTGGTTGGTTTAACGTCAGGACTAGACTAAACATCCATAGCCAAGGATTTCTTTCCGTTTGGTTTAACGTCATCAAGGTAAATTGTAACATCAGGTCTTGGTTCGAAGTCCTTGCCAAAGAGTTTTTTGTTTTGGTTTAACATCATTATGATAAATTGTAACATCGGGTCTAGGTTCGAAATCCTTCAAAAGAGATTTCTGTTCAGTAGGTTTGATATCATTGTGATAAATGGTGACATCAGGGCTCGGCTCAAAATCCTCAAAAAAGGATTTGTCTCGGTTGGCTTGATATCATTGCGGTAAATGGTGACATCGGGTCTCGACTCGAAATATTTTAAAAAGGACTTGTCGTGGGTTGGTTAATATCGTTGTGGTAAATTGTGATATCAGGTCTTGGCTCAAAATCCTTAAAAAGGGGTTTCCCTGGGTTGGCTTGATATCGTTGGGGTAAATGGTGACTCGGGTCTCGGTTCAAAATCCTTGGAAAAGGATTTTTCTTGGGTTGGTTTGATAATGTTGGTAAATGGTGACATCGGGTCTCGGCTCAAAATCCTTAGAAAAGGATTTGTCTTGGGTTGATTTGACATCGTTGACATAAATTGTGACATCCACTCGGCTCAAAATCCTTAAAAAGGATTCTTCTTCTGCTGGTTTGATATCGTTGTGATAAATTGTGACATCAGTCTTGTTCAAGTCCTTACAAAGGATTTCTCCCCGTTAGTTTGATATCTTTGTGGTAAATTGTAACATCTTCGGTGGCTCGAAGTCACTGACAAAAGACTTCTCTCCCTTCTGCTGATTTTCCTGATATAGATAATCAACTTTGTCATTAGAGATGAGTTGGAAGTATCTGCACGGACAGATTAATCTCGATTGATTCTGGCTTACCTTGATCTTTCATGACATCTCTCCAGTATCTCCCATATCTTTCCTTCCATCAATAGAGCTGGCAAACTGCACAAGAAAAGAAAATTATTCCCATAAAAAACTGAAATTATTGATTGAAAATTCTTAATTTATTTCCAAAATAAAAATGTTCTACTTAAGCTATATGTAAGCTTCAATAATATATATGAAAAAAGGATCGTATTGAACCCTGTGTTAATCTTGCTCTTCGTAAAAGAATGCTTACCAAGAGATAAGGAGAGTATGCAGAGAGCATATGAAGCTTTCATGTTTCTCATTAAACCAAGTGTCTATATAAACTTGTATGATTTTGCGGAAGCCTTATTTTTCTCGCTATTTATAAAGAAAAAATTCTCGAATCTCTTGCAGGTGATTAGAGCTGTAAAAAATTAAGCACGTGTTAAAGATGATATGAAAGCATTGTTATAATTCAATTTGAAATCCAATAATTTCAACGCAGTGGACCATATTGATCTTTTAAAAAAGAACATCGACTGAGACAACTTACCCTATATGAAGAGTGAATTATTTGTTCATTTCTACTTTTCTCTGGATACCTTACTGCTAGGGGTTTTCAAAAGAACCTGTTGGAATCGAACCATGGGTACCCTAGGTTTGGTTCCTGTTCCTACCCAAAACCAATTATCAATGGGTGGTTCCGATTCCAAATTTTGAACAATTACTATGCGGTTCCGGTTTCGGTTCCTTAGTTAGAAACCGAAACCGAAACCAGGAACCAGAACCGAGACTATATAAATATAATTAAATATATGGGGTTAAAAAAACTTTGTAGAAAAAGTAATGTTAATACTTTATATTTATATTTCATAACATTAAAGTAAGTTGGTTGACTTTTAAGAATCTACCTTTCAAAATAATGGAGTTGTAATTTGAATTTATAATTTGTATTTTATTTTTGTTAACAGTGCAGTGGGGGGTTTTGTAAGTTTTTAAGATTTTTTTGCTATTTTAAAAACTTTTGGGGGTCATAAATTTTACAGGTACCCAAAACCGGAACCGAACCGGAACCATTGTTACAGGTTCTGGTTTTGGGTACCTAGGAACCGAACCGTCGTTCCGGTTCTGGTTCCAAATTTCAGGACCCCTGGTTCCGTTCCAGTTCCTTCAAAAAGTGCAGGGTACCCGGAACCGAACACCCCTACTTACTGCAATAGGGTCGGGCTGTGAAGGCATAGAAACTCATGATGCCACTTATTTTATCTTGATATTATTATATATTTTGTTATTCAATATTATATTAGACTTTGTTTTATGTTTAATGGGGTATCTCTGTTTCTAGCATATTAATTTCATTCTTACCATGTCTATAATCCAGAATTTTTGTTAGGGGGGGCAAAATAAAAATTAATTATAATTGATATTTTTGTCCATTAATATTTTTATTAGGTGGGTCAAATCTAAAATTTACATATTAGCATTTAAAAAACAAAATTTGAGGTGGGGCCGAAAGAGCTGATCTGCCCCTGTCCATAATGAAAGATTGTTCATTAATTATGGGTCTTTGTTTTATATCTTATTGGTCGATCTTGTATTAACTTTCACATCTTTAATCTTGGTTCATTGAAATTTGAAGAGGTCAAGAAAACTAAGAAACAAAAATGCAGAAGAAAAAGTTCAGAGGAAGCTATTGGAGAACGAGAAAGACTGAATCAGAATTTTATTATTAATTTCTGTTACAGTACATTAGCACTTATATAGCCAATTGAACGACATGCTTTTAGATTCTGAAATTACCCTTAGTACATGCAGCTTATACAATCATTACAAACAAGACCCCGGCTTCTTTAAACTCCTCTGTTTTTACTAATTTCTCACAGTACCTCTGCTTAACATTTCCCCTTAAACTAAACATCCAGTTTCTTCTAAATAACTGCTCTAGTTTCCACTAATTCCTCTCAGCGCCTTTGCTTAATATTTCCCCTTAAACTAAAAATTCATTCTATTCTCAGTGCTTTGGCCAAACAATTCCCCTTAAACTAAAAAAAAAACATTTTCCTATCAAACCATATCATAACACCAGTCTAGACAGACCACTTCTTATACCACTGCTGCTCAAACCATCACAGAAAATTCAAAAGCTCAACTATATCAAATAACCCAGTCATAACCCCATATCAAACCAAAAACATTTGTCTATCAAACTACATCATAACACCAGTCTAGGCAGACCACTTCTTATATCATCAAACAAGAAATCTTCAAACTGATTATCAGTCAGTTTAGCAGACAAAAGAAGATCTTTAGTAACAGAAAAATGATTATACAGTTGAGGTATATTGAGTCCGGATTTGGAAGTAAGCAACAACATTCAGTTTATCTTTAGCATGAGAATCTTTGTGCAGGGAGAGCTTTAGTGAGAATATCAGCAAGTTGATATTCTGATGCAACATATTGCACAGCTAACTTCTTATCCATGCCAACTCTCTTACATAGTGAAACTCGATCTCAATGTGTTTAGTCCTGGCGTGGAAAAACTAGATTTGATGACAATGTACCCGCACTCATATTATCACACCACAGTAAGGGACACATTTATCTGGATTCCAAGCTCTTGAAACAGATGTTGAATCCAGACTAATTCTGTGGAAGCTTGACTCAAGGCTCTATATTCAGCCTCTGTTGAAGAAGAGAAACCACTTTTTGCTTCCTAGAACCCCATTGAACTAGATTCCCTCCAAGAAAAATACTGTACCAGAGGTGGATCTTCTATCACTTACATCGCTGGCCCAACTGCATCAGCATCCCTTCTAGCAGAAATTTTTCATTTTTCTGGAAAAATAGTCCATGTTGAACTCCCTTAATATACCGGAGCACTCTCTTGCATGCTCCATTGATTGATTGTGGGTACTGAAGAAACTGACTTAACCTTTTGACTGCAAAAGCCAAGTTAGGTCATGAGAGGTTAAGTACTGAAGGCTCCCCACTAAACTTCTATACAGCTAGGTTGATCAAAGAGGAAACTATCCTCTTTTCGCAATTTCGTACCTGTACCATTGGGGTATTACTGGCTTACACTCAGCTAAACCAGCTTTGCTCAGTAATTCTTGTGCATATTTGGTTTGGGTAAGGAGTAAACCTGTCTCATTTCTACACACTTCAAACCCAAGAAAATAGCTTATCTCTCCTAAAGTTTTGAGTGCAAAATAGCCATTCAAATCAGTAACAATCTGATCAATCAACTCTGAATCATTTCCAGTATTAAAATATCGTCAACATACACAAGTAAGTATATTACCTGAGTATCTTTCTTGAAAAAGAATAGACTTGTATCTGAAGTGGAACACTGAAAACCCCAGTTAAAAGGGCAGATTTCACTTATCAAACCAGGCCCAAGGTGCCTGTTTTAATCCACAGAGCTTTGTTGAGTTTGCACACATGTTTGGGATGAGTCTTATCACCAAAACCCTCAGGTTGCATCATGAAAACATTCTCCGACAGGTCTCCATTCAAGAACGCATTGTTAATGTCGATTTGCTGTATCTACCAACTGTTATGGACTGCCAAGGAGAACATAATCCTGATGGTAGCTGGTTTGATCACAGGAGAAAATGTGTCAAAGTAATCAACTCTTGGTTTGTTGAAATCCTTTTGCCACCAACCGAGCTTTGTATTTTTGAAGTGGTGCATCTGCTTTTAATTTAGTCTTGAAAACCCACTTGCAACCTACTATATTCATATCGAGGTGGGAGGAACTAACTCCCATGTGTTGTTCCTTTTTAATGCTTCAAATTCTTCATTCATAGCTTGTTTCCATTTTGAAATGCTTAAGGCTTCAGACACACTTTTTGGTTCAAATAGGATGGAGGTTGTGGCCAGAAAAACTTGACTTATAATCTGGTTATTCTTGGTTTTTGATCTGTGTCATTGTATGACATTGTAGTAGCATTGGTGTGTGCTAGAGGTACTGCATTGATGCATTTTTCTGAGAGATGGGTAAGACAACCTCCAGGTGTATCGGGAGCTGAAGGTTGATCAGAAGCATGTAAGTGCCTGCTGTATTTAAGAAAGAGTCCTAAAAAATTAGAAAACTCATTCTGAAACTGGGATAGTATCAGTAACAGGTCTCCTGAACCCCTTGATGTTGTTGTAGCAGGTAGGTTTATAACTTCTGTTAAGTCTTGTGCTGAGAGACCCTTTCCATATAATGAATCTCCACCTGGTTTTTCAGTAGGCAATTGTGAATTAGTAGCATCAGCAGCCAGTGAAGTTGTATTTACTTCTGTAGTAGAAGACACATTGTTATTAGTGACAAAAACATAATTTGATCTAAACAATGAGCAAGGTTCCAGGATGAACAAAACTCTTCAGAACTAGTGTTTGTAGATACCCCTATAAGATCCAGATTTTTCAGTTGCATACACTTGAAATCATGTTTAAAAGGAAACATGTCTCATTGAACTTGGCTTGTTTACAATATAAATCTTTCCTATGGAAGACAAGCATTTAAACCCCTTATGAGCTGGACTATACCCAATAAACACACATTGCTCAGTGTGATAAGAAAACTTTGTTTTTGATAGGTCGTATGTATGGGTAGCAACAACAGCCGAAGACCCTAATATCAGTATATGTGGGTTCTTTACCAAACAGTTTCTGATATGGTGAGACTCTTCAAGAGCAACAGAGGGCAGTTTGTTAACAATGAACACTGCTGTGCTAAAGGATTGCCACCAAAACATAAAGGCATTCCTGCATGTGCTACAAGTTAAACCAAACTCTGTAATTGTTATGTGTCTTCTTTCCACCTTCCCTCTGTTGTTGTAAATAGGGTAGGGGTGTCTAAAACCTATGCCATGATTTCCAGATAAAGAGTAAAAGACCTGAACTCCCCTCCCCAATCAGTTTGAAGATTCTTCAGTGTAGCATCTAATTGTTTTTCAACAAACACTGAAAACTAGTAAACACCTTAAAGGCTTCAAACTTGAGTTTTCAAAGGGTATATCCACATGTATCTACTGTAATCATCAACAACAACATATAATATTTGAAACCTTCTGTAGAGCATCTGGTGTAGGGCCCCATAAATATGAATAAACCAGTTCAAGTGGCCTAAAGTCTTAGAATTTGACAAAGGAAAAGAAGTCGAGCCAATTTGCCAAATTGGCAGGCTTCACAAAAACTTTTATTATAGGTAGACAATCCAGGTAACGCAATTTATTTAATACATGCTTAAAGTTTCTTTCTGGGGATGTCCCAATCTAGCATGCCACACCATTATTGACTTATCACTACATCGAATTATCAATTACATCAGATTGCCCCTGTAATACATCAGTAGTATTATTATTATGACTACACCTATTATGAGAGTAGTAGAGGATCCACATTACAGGAAGCATTGGAGCAGATACACCAGAAGATTAAACACACACAGGAAGAGAGGTTTCCAGTTGATATAAGCCATCCTTTAGGACACCTTGAAGGAGTACATCTCTGGTGTTCTTATCCTTAATAAGACAACGATCAACATGAAATTCAACTATTACACCATTATCCTTTGTAATCTGTGAAATACTTAGTAAATTCTTTGCTATATGGTACACATAGCATATTTCTAAGATGCAACAATCTAGAAGCAGAGCCAGAAGTTAGAAAAGACTCACCTGTGTGTGAGACAGTACTGTCTAGCCATTTCCAACCTGCACATTTGAGCCACCTTGATAGTTTGTCTTTAATGATCAGATTGTTGACATCAGCTATCATGTGGTTTGTGCACCAGAGTCCACATACCACGTTTGGTCTTGCACAGTTGAGGAGAGCACTGGTATATGCTGACAGCTACTGATAAACAGAATTCTGAGATAGCTGAGGAACAGAATGTTGTACAGGATAACCAAGGTAGTTCTGTGGTGTATATTCTGTGTAGTAGGAGCATTGTTATGGATGAAATAAAATTTCCAGGTTAGGATTTCCAGCAGCAGTCCTGGAATAATGTCTTGGCTGACTGTAGTAAGAAGAGCTTATGCTGACTCAGTAGAGTTAACTGGAGTAGAACTTTGTGAACCATTAAACTAGTAGTTCCATTAAACCAGTAGATCCAGGTACAAGAAACCATTAAAACTAGTAGATCCAGTACTGATCCAGGGACTGAGAAACTTAGATATTCATGATCAACTCGATACACTGCAGTGCTGTGTGTCCTCCCTTACCACATACTTGACAGATTAGTTTAGCCTAAAATATCCTTTTCCTCGGCCTCTACTTCTCATCATTCCAAGATGAACATGTAGACTAGTTTCCAAGGTTAAAACCATATCCAGTCTGTGAGTATTGGGAGGATGTGAGGGATAAAATCCGAGTGAACTGCACTGTTTAAACTGTTTCCTCTAGATGGTTGTTACTAGGCATTGGTGTTGAAGGAAATTCTGATCTGAGGTTGAAAATTGGGCATTGATTGAAACTGGGAGTAGTGAAATTATGAGCACGAAAATTCCCATTACTCACCAGAAACATTCTGAGAACCTAAAGAGGACTTTATCTGAGACTGTTTGGAACCAAAACTGAAGCCATGTGTTCATGAAAATTTGACAAAGAACTTTGTTGTCTCTCCAACCTAATCTCATGTTTGTGAAGTAAGAATTGGACTTCTTGTAGTGTCGTTTGACTACTACAAGCTGTCAGATTTGCCACAACAGCTCATACTCTAGCCCTAACCGTCTAATATATACAGCAAAAGTTCTTCATCTGTGATATCATTCCACTTTCTTTCATTTTCAACACATATCACTCACATTACAACCTCTTTTTTAGTAATTTGTATAGTTTTCTCAGATGTAAGGTCCTAGCTTTGGATATCGATGGGAAATAAGCTCTAAAACTCCATATTTCATATGAAGTAGTGCATTTTGCTACATGCCTAAACATGGATTTAGAGATTGAAGTAAAGCCAGCTTACCAAGAATTGGTCATCTCTTTCCCAGTGGGTAGCTAGGTTTTTTTGTTTCTTCTCTGTCTGTCCTGAGTCTAGATTTCTCAACAGATCATCGGTGGACACCTTTTTTCACCAGTAACAAAGCCTTCGAACCATGAATCAGGGCCGGCAGAATCTGTGATCTCTAGAACAATAGTTCTTCTCTAGCAGTTTTACAAGACACAGGTAGGGTAGTGGTACCTCCTGAAGGAGTGAGATTTGAACTGGAGCTATGAGCCTCCATGTTTAAAATTGCCAAGATTATTCAAGATCGAGGATGATTTTTCCCTTGGATGTTGGTCTAGGGCTCTGATACCATGAAAGATTTGAAGAGGTCAAGAAAACTAAGAAACAAAAAATGCAGAAGAAAAAGTGCAGAGGAAGCTACTGGAGAACGAAGAAAGACTGAATCAGAATTTTTATTAATTAATTTCTGTTACAGTACATTAGCACTTATAGCCAATTGAAACGGCATGCTTTAGATTCTGAAATTACACTTAGTACATGCAGCTTATACAATCATTACAAACAAGACCCAGGCTTCTTTAAACTCCTCTGTTTTTCACTAATTTCTCACAGTACCTCTGCTTAACAATTGTCAAGGGGCACATTTTGTTTTTTAGGTATATAAGATATTCATACCCACATTTGAGCCTATCTATTCCTTAAGGTCACAGAAATCAGGGCACGTTGAAGCAAGCTACTAGATAAATTCATATTAAAAAAAAGATTCTCTACCATTTCCACTTTAGGTATATAAATATTTTATGAAGATTCTTAAGATCCTTAGATGAAGTTTCATTTTAAGTGTGTTCATCCACCCCTTCTGATGTCGATGTAAAATATAATATGTGGTGTTGATGAAATATCTTCATGTTTAGTTATAGGATAGTACTCTTTGTATCATGTACGTCGTTACAGTATTTTGGCCTTCCACAAACTTAAAATGCAGAACAAATTAAGATGTCGTACACTCTCTCATGTAAGGATAGCATTGGGCACTAGAACTACGGATCCTAACCCCAAGGGAGTGGTCTGGCGGTCAAAGAGGTTTGCTCCCTTCCTTGGGTTTCTGGGTTTAAAGTTAAAACTTGGTGTCATCACATTGTAGCTTACCTAGTCTTTTATCTTGTAGGGTATTCAATGAACCGTGAGGATAGTTGAGTTGCACGCAAACTACCCAGACACTTTAATTATTAACAAAAAAAAAAAAAAAAGATCAATCCTAGTATTATCAAACCCAACTAGAAGGTTGTGATAATCATCAAAACTTGTCTTTTAATTATGAGTGTGGTTTTAAACCCCATTCAACTTTCTAAGCCCCAAAACAATAATAATAAATAAATTGCTACAGTTAAAGAACTTTGGATCAACTGTGTGATGAACTTAATGGTCTCTCTCTCTGTCTCTCATCTAGCTAACCATGAATGAATTAAGAAAGTAGAGATTTTACCTTCAGAATTTGCATGAAAGTTTTCTCATCTCAAATACCAAATGGATTCAAATACTATATGTCAATAAAACATGTAAACATTAATTGAAACATGCATGATAAAAACAGTTTGATTGGTGATCTCTTCATTATTGAGGCTGAAAAAAACTGTTAGTGGCAGACATCAATAATGCAAATTAAAGATCATAAAGAACACCAAACCATGCAGCTACCATTTCTAATATATAAATAATTTAAAGATTTGGAAAATAAAATATTCTAGCGTATATTAAACTCATTCACCCCTTCTTCTCTGTCTCTACATTAATTACCATTTGCACATATTTCTTTTTTAATTTGTCTTTGGTTAATATAGTGAAATTAATGCCGACACCAACCTAATATATATGGATATTAGCGTGAGGTAACTTAATTTTTCTTGACTGCATGAAACATTCCAGTTCTGTTTCATGCAGGTGATTCGGCTGTAAAATAATTAAGCATGTGTTTTTGCATGGTTTTAAGAGAGAGTAGTCGGCCTTGTACACCCCAAATATATTATCTTCTTCTTCATCTCTCAAATCCACCATAAAAGCCACTAATCCAAGCATTTTATTCTCAAATTTTCTCAGGATTTCAAGTTGTTTTTCAAAGGAGATCACCATCCACACTTAAAGAACTTCAATTTCAGGGTTTAAGGTGAGTTTCAAAACCCTATTTTTTCTGATCTTTTAGTTAAAAGAGAAATTCATAAGTGATTATGTGTGTAAGGTAGAAAGGGTAAACTTTTGGAGCTAAGGGGGAGTGTCCTTGTGCTTTGAATACTAAGGTAAGGAAAAAATCTCCGTTATGACTACAATTGATAACACCTAGGGTTTATGACACTTACATTTATTTATGTTAATATGAGTGTGAGGCTATGTTTTGGTTATAGACTGTTTAAATGGGTGTATTGATTGGTGTATGTGTGCATATGGAGGATGATTATGCCAATTAAGAGATTTGTAGTTGGACGATGTTTTGGCACTTTTTGGTTCTGTAAAAAGGAGGTTTTTATGGCATTTTATACTTAGAATGACATGGCAAATGATATGAATGTGCAAATGATGGTGACATGGTTAAAATGAATAGAATTCGGATTTGGCTTTTTGAGACTTATAGTGTACATGCTTCACTGAATCAGTCATAACTGAAGTTATAGAAGTCTGATTGTGTTGATTCTTGAAGTTTTAAAAATTTGAGAAACATACCTAAAACTTTTATGTTTTAGCTAAAAATCAATTCGAATTGGAAGATAAGAGAAAAATTGTTTGAAAAGTGATGAACTATATGGCATCCACATTCTTAATGGAAATTCCCATTTGTTTCTAATTCTAATAAACCCCTGAATAATCCTACCACTGAAATTCCTTGTATTGTATGAGAAATTGAATGAACTAAGTTAAGAAGTTTAGGAGGAGAATATAGTATGATTGAGCATGGGAGATGTTAGTCCATATGTTTGCATTCATAATGGTAATGCATATAGCTTATTTAGTTTAATCAACAAAGCTGGTTAACCGTTTAAAAAAAACGGTTAAACGTTTGTGAACGGTTTTCCATTTTTTATAAATTTTTTTAATTTTATCCTAAATTAAATTGTAATAACTAAATATAGAAAATACATATCCAAATAAAAATTAAACATATACACATCCATTGACCATCCTAACAATAATTAAAAATTGATACAAATAAAAGTCCGAAGTAATAAAATAAAAGGTCAAATAAAACAACAAAATAAATAAATAAGTCCCAATAGAAAACAACAAAAGAAATTGGGCAAATACAACTCCATAAGTAGAAAGCGGGAAACCAACATTAAGTAATACAATGAGATCTCCAATATCTGCCAAATAAAAATTAAATGTTAGAAGTTTATAAAAAATTAAAATCATTTTTCATTGCCTACGATAAAAAATCTATTAAAGAAATCAAACCTCATTAAATGCTGCAAAACCTTCACATCAGATGAATGCGAGTAGTATTCCCATTGCCGAAGACACAATCTATAAAAAATAGGTACATATAATAATGGTTAAATTTAAAATTCAGTCAATAAATCAATAAAGACAACATAATAACAATAATTGAAAACTAAAGCAAAAAATTTACCTGACTCAAGCTCTGCTATCTCTTCCAAGCTCTCCTCAATATGAATGGTTCACGTGTAACCCGAATCCAATCTTGTGTGCAAATAAGAGCCTCACTGTCTTAGAGTGAGGGAGCTACGAAAGGATCTAATACATGACCCCAGTGCTAAATGCTGACTCAGATGCAACAGTAGAAACCGGCAATAGCTAAGACCTCTGTCTTAGAAGAGAGACGGATATTATTTGAATTGACTTTCACACAACTCAGAATCAAAAATGTCGTCCTATGACGCTGCTCACATTTACCTCTAAATATTTATCCATCTCCGATTGGTTACTAAACCTCTGGTCCAGCCATTGCCTACGTAATCACAATACATCAATTCTTGGGATAACATTTAAATCTTCCACATTAACTGACTTGTTGTGTGAGACTGTTGACAGAGTTGCCCACTTGGAGAACTATAATGAGCTGTATTGGTCAAAAAGAATACAAAGTTGTATGTACTTTTATCTTCAAAAGTCAGCATTAGCATCATCATAAGATTTACTAATAATCCAATTCACATATCCTAACTTGACTCTAGATCCAACACCACTGCAATGAATAACTTAAGTTGATATATCAATATTTGACCAATTTTCGTGTTTTCCTTCATTCTCCTAGCATAGTACTTAAGCCAACCATCATTACATTCTAGACCATGTTGAAATCTGCATTCCAATGCAAAGATCTCGCGCATGGATGCATTACGGTACAAAAGTGAGCCTGACACACGTAGAGTAGCTAATAAAAACTTTCAAAAAAGGTAACACGTAAACGGCATACTCCCAATCACAGGCAGACAACCCCCTTGACTTTCCCCTCTAGTAAGTCATCTTTATCTAACGCTTCGGATGCTACAACTCAAATGCTTTCTGAATTTTAAAGCCACATCCAACATTAAGTACGTAGAGTTCACCTGTTTCTACATCAAGAACCAAAAGATTTTTTGTTCAATCTTTTCTTGCTCTACACACTCCTTAAACCTTTGTATCTCGCGGAGAAGACCTCACTATCTACTGCGGAGCGATTCTAAAAATGGAGTCCTCTGTCTTTAAACCCCTTTTTACAGTGAGACTCAATATATGTGCACAACACCCATGTGCAGAAAATCACCACTCAAAACACTACCCTTCCAACTTTCTAACCGGTTCTGGAGATATTTTATTCCAACATCATTAGAACTTGCATTGTCACGTAAGGGGAAAACCTTAGAAATACCCAATCAAGCAAACACCTCTCAATGGCCTTACCAATCAAAATAACCTTTGTGACTGCATGGACAAAAATAAGATCTTTTTGTGTAATTTCAATCATCATCAAATGAAGTGAGCCTCACAACATATAGTTAAGGTTTTGGCAAGATGTCCATGTATCCGTGGTAAGACTTACTCTCTTACTAAATTACTAAAAAAGGCCTTCAACTTATTTCTCTCCTCAACATAAATATTAAAACAATCTCTAGCACAGCTATACGAGAGGGAACTTGAAATAAGGTTGCATCCTCATATATCGCGGAACCCTCACGGTTCTACATGCCTAAAGGGCAACTCATCACAGTTATCATTCTAGCTAGGGAACGTCTCTAAGCTATCTGATTGAATTTCCAAGTTGTAAAGATTGTGTGGAGTGGCAGCAGTACCACTTGATTGGTCCTTGATTGTGTATGTTGAAAACTAAGATCTTTTGTTTCTTATCATCACATTCAAATGGTACTTTTTACATGACTTAAGTGATTCCGTAGAAACTATACATTACTTGGACATGCAAGCACATTCCACAATAATCACATGTTGTGTCCTATCATCCATATTCTCACAAGGATTTACAGTAAAAGTCCCACATGTTAGAAGTATTTTTCGAGTATTAGAACTTACACGTTTGGGGACGTGGTGGTCGTGGTCGTGGATCAGGATCCGTAGAAGGCTGTGGGGAGTACAATGAGTTGGAGTTGGATTCTCATAGTTGGTGTCTCCAGACTTCTCAGTATAGAATGGTCAACAGCATGGGTTAGATTGGACATCTGCAACATCAACACGAAGATCTTAATGAAGTAAAAGGACCTTGCTAGCAGTCCTACAACTAAAAAAAGAACCAAATTCATAACAAGCAATCAGATGCATTTTGCCTAAGAAGAATTTCATTGAATGGTTACATACTTGACTCGCAACCAAGACTATAACAATCTAATGCTTTTTTTCTTTTGATTTTTCGATCTTCCCAAGTAATATACCTTAACATTTTATCAAACTTGGACATATTCTTTTATTTAACACATAACAGAATTATTTAATTACATTTGTGTTCAAATAAGCAGGAGTTGCTTTGGGTGATTAGCGATTTTCCTGACGATTTTTGTGTAGTGGTTCAATGATTGAAAATTTAGTGTGCCAAATATTTCTCCTCTAAAAATGACTTGATTTCATAAAAATTGCTTACAACTAAAGTTAATTAATGCAGTTTCATGGGCACCACTTCTCAAAGAGCTGTCACGAATGGACAACAAAGGCTGAATGAATTCGAACAGGTTTAGATTAAGAATTAATTGTCTCTGATATTGTTTGAAAAAGGCAAAATCAAATTAAGTTAAATAACCATTGCAAGAAAGTTTGTTCCAAGATTAGCAAGCAACTAGCAGCAGTAAATATGAATGCTGCAATAACAACTCTTATATTACTTGTTTCAAATAATGCAGGAGTTTCAGGTGGCAGACATAAAACAAAATTTCATAAATGATATTAGTTATCTCTCACTCTTTTCTCTTTAAGATAAGGTGCAATATAAATATTATTTAATAAATGATAAAAGGAAAGTTGTTACCGTTGAATTGTTGCTGCCCTTTGTTTCTGAGAATGGATGAGTAGAAAGCTTTTTAATAAACTGTGAAGTAACGTGGGTGCTTGCTGTTGCTGGAAGAAGGAGCTGCAAGAAGAGAAGGATGAGCAGGCTTTGCTGGAGTGGAAGAAGGAGAAGAATGACGCAGTTGTTGGATCTGGAAGAAAATGAAGAAAAGAAAATCTGGTATGTGAACTGAGAGGGCCTCGGTGCTTGCTGGAGCTGGAGAAGGGAACAACGCCGCAAGTTTGCTGGAGCTGGAAGAAGGAGAACGACGCGGCAAGTTGTGGATGAGAATGGAGAGACCATGAGCGTACGAAAAAAATTGGTGGGTTAGATTTGAGTGAAAGTGAATGTGAATTAGGGATAGATTTTTAATTATTTATATATAATATATATAATATCAATATATTATATATATAAATTTAAAACGGTTTATAAACCGGTTTAAACCGTTTTTAGTTTTTTTCCCGAACCGGTAACCGAACCGAAAATTCCGGTTTTTTTTAATTTTGGGATGAACCGAGAACTAAGAACGACGTTTTTGTATGTTTCGTCGGTTAACTAACCGGTTTTTTCGGTTCGGTTTGGTTTTGCATTTTTTTGACACCCCTAGTTTTAGCGAAGGTGTTTGGAAGAATCACAAACCCCTCTGGTTGAGACATATACAAACTGGTGAGGGTCGCCCATTAAGGAAGGCATTGTTAACATCACCTGTTGCACTTCCCATCCATTATAGACAACAGGGAGAGTATAACTCGAATAGTGGAAGCTTAATAAAAAGAGAAATGTCTCAAAATAATCAATGCCAGGAGCCTGATGAAATCTTTCACGACAAGCCGCACTTAATACCATTGAAGACTTCCATCAGCATTTACCTTGACCTTAAAGACCATTTACTCCCAACTAGGTCATCTTGTCTTATATGGGACTAAAGTCCAGTATGACTGGCTTGTAGTGCATTAACTGGCTTTCATGGCTTTGAGCCAAGAGGACGCTAAAGCGCTTTTGCAACAAGGAGGTTCTGTATGATTTTTTGGGGATGAACATGAGGGCTTTGCTTTATGTCTAGTTATCATGGATGCGACATTTGAGTGGGATGATGAGATGAAGAAAATGAGGTGAGGTGCTGTAGTATGATAACCCCGAAGGTAACCACTCAGCTAAAAGGAGGGGGGTGCGGGGGTGCTGATGACAGTGTTGTGGAGGTAACATAATTAGGAGCAATAGATGTAGCGGCGGATGTGTAATCAGAGAATCTGGCACATATTGTTTTAGAGAAGAAAAAATCAACTAGAAGTTTCCAAGGTTGCGGACAGTATTGTGGGTGGTGGGGAGAAGTGTAAGACACAAATATCCCTTAGATTGAGCTACCTTGTAAACCGCCCGCGTTATTATTCCGATGTCCTAAGTTTATGAAATTTACACTTTTCAGTAATTTCTTTTTTTGAATGTAAGGGTAAAATGGTCAATTTACATGTAAGTTCGAGATGTGGCCATTATAAAGTGTAAGGGTGATTTCATTGAGAGAATAAGGGTAGAATGGTCATAAAGTTTGATTGATATGGTTAATGGCATAAACGGTAACCAAGGGTATAATGGTCTTTCATACAAATCCATATGAAATAAGTATCCACAAAGTACAACCAAGGGTAAATTAAGTCATTTACCTAATGAGATTGCTTAATTGTTTAAGGTTGTTTAAGAAGTCAATGGCATTAATGAGTGCTAATCATTATGTTGTGGTGAAATGACCACAAACGCCTTATAAAAAAATTTATGCTAATGACCTTGTATCTAACTTTATTGACCAATCACATTAGAGTAATACAACACATGGAATAACTATGGCCAACATCATGACAGAAAGGTCTCTGCGTTTTGAAAATGGTTTAGAAATCTTCAAATTCAAAAAAGGAAAACACATAAAAGTTGAGAAGAAGAAGAGAAATTTCCTTAAAAATTCATTTTGATTACCAGAGGCAAAGTTAATCAAATACAAAATTGGATTCTAGATATTCCTAAAATTTATGCTGTTGTTATACTAATGTACATAAATAATTTACTTCGCACAAGAAAAAAAATTAACAAAACTTAATGACATACCAGCAGTACTGCGTTAGCCATATTTATTGATGAAACCAAAAAACAAAATAATAATAATAATTTGATTGGAACTGAAAGAAGAATTAACTTGGCAAGACTTTATTTCATGATGATGTCTTAGAATGCTCACATGGTAACTTCCTGCAGTTCATACAGAATACAGTAAAGTGAGCCCAATTATTCTTATATAGCTAATTTATACACGCTGAGCCCCTGCTAGCTTCCACAAACAACACACTACATGTTGGTTTAACGTCAGGACTCGACTAAACATATTAATTTCATTCTTACCATGTCCTTAATGAAAGATCGATTCATTAATTATGGGTCTTTACTTTATAATCTTGGTCGATCTTTTATTAACTTTTTTCTTGTTTCATTTCAACACAGTAGACAGAGAAAGATGACTGTAAAGGAAAATGCGAGAGGATGAAGAAAGGAAAAACAGAGTTTCATATTTCATTACGTGAACAGTAAACTATTACAAAATTTATACATGCAGATCATTCTTCTCCACCATTTGATCACTAACAAACTGATTAAATACAAGAAATACGGTTCGTTTGATCTGCAACTTGCGTCTCCACTTGCAGGCCAACTTGTATCTGTTTTGCAACTTGTATTTCCCACTTGCTTGCCGTTAGTAGATGATAAGGCCAACTTGTATCTGTTTTGCAACTTGTAGTGCAAGTTGTTTTCCCAGTTGCATGCCGTTAGTAGATGATAAGTGTGAACTGAAGTTGGCACAATTTTGACACTGCATATGTTTTCTACGGTTTGGATCTTTTGCTTCAGTGAAGCTTGATCTTTTGGTTAACATCGTCGCTCAAGCTGAACTTAAGTAAAAAAAAAAAAAATTGAAACTGTAGGGAGAGGTTGAGAAAAAAACTGGACTGATTTTATTTTTCAGGGATTGTTTATTTCTGCTGCTGAATCCTCAGAATTTGAGGCTTGACATGCAAAGGATCATCCCTCAAGCTCAAATGGGAAGGAGGCAGCACCAAGACGCAAATCATCACGAAGAGTTTTAAACTGAGAACCAGACAACGGCTTGGTCAAGATGTCAGCAACCTGAAACTGAGAAGCAACATATTGAACCATCAAACGTTTAGACTGAACCATCTCACGAACAAAGTGAACGTCGATTTCAATGTATTTGGTGCGTGCGTGGAACACAGGATTGACGGCAAGAGCACCTGCACTAGTGTTATCACACTAGAGAACAGGAACACCGGGGATGGTAATATGAAGCTCACGAAAAAGATTTTGGAGCCAGGCCACTTCAGTTGAGGCTTGAGCCAAGGCACGATACTCAGCTTCAGTGGAAGAAAAGCTACCACATGCTGTTTTTTGGAACTCCATTGGATTAAGTTGGACCCAAGAAAGAGACAATAGTCGCTGGTAGATTTTCAATCAAACAAATTACTTGCCCAGTCGACATCCGTATATCCTTCAAGGTGCAAGGTGGAACTTTTTTGAAATGTAAGGCCATGACTCAGAGTGCCCTAAAGATAACGAAGAACATGCTTACAAGCTTGCCAATGATTAGTTGTTGGAGCTTTTAGGAATTGGCTCAGCTTATTAACAACAAAGGATATGTCTGGTCTAGTCATTGTAAGATATTGGAGAGCACCAATAAGACTATGATACAAGGAGGGCTGATAAAAAAGAGGTCCATCATCAAACTGCAACTTGGAACCAAGCACCATCGGAGTAGAACACGGGTTGCAATGTTGCATACCAAAACGCTGGAGAACTTCTTCAGCATACTTTTACTGATTTAGTTGAAGACCATAAGGTGTATGAATGACAGAAATGCCAAGGAAGTAGTGGACAAGACCAAGAATCTGAAGGCCAAAGGTTTCATCCAAATAGGTGACAACATGTTGAATATGAGAAGCATTATTACCAGTTAACAAGATGTCATCTACATAAACAAGTATGTAGACAACTGTAGTATCTTGATGATAGTTGAACAGGCTGGAGTCTGATGTAGAATTAATAAAACCGTGACTAATCAAGGCTGACTTAAGCTTGTCAAACCATGCCCGGGGTGCTTGCTTTAGCCCATATAGGGCTTTGTGAAGTTTGCAGTAGGGGTGTTCAAAAGCGGTTAACCGAACCGGTTAACCGCTTTGCTGAACCGAACTGAATTTTCGGTTCGGAAAAATTTCCAAACCGAAACCGAACCGGTTTTAAAGAAAACCGGTTTTTCGGTTAACCACAAAACCGGTTAACCGTTTTAAAAAAAACGGTTAACCGTTTGTGAACCGGTTTTCCATTTTTTTNGGTGGGGTTAATGCTACGGGACTCTACACCGAATTACGTGTCCCGTGACTCACACCAGTCATGTTTCACATTCATAAATATTTTACTAGTGAACAACCATTCATCAACTATGGACGGTCGTTCACTTACGATGGACCCTCATCCATATTATATAGACATGAGTCCACATTTAAATGACGCATGTTCATCAGTAAATAGAAAAAACAATATAAACAAAAATAATGGATGTCTGTTCATAGGTTATGGACAGTCGTCCCTAAACAAAGGACGGGCTCCATATATAATGGAGACCCGTCTAATCTTTAAATAATAAAATTTTTATAAACAAAATTAATGGACGGGCGTTCATATGTTAATGTAAATATACAGAATTCTGGACGGGTGTTCTCAAATAAGGGGTGACCGTCCATAATGTAAATGTAAAAAAAATAAAACAAAATTCTGGACGGGCGTCCCTAACATGTGGACTAGCGTCCACATATAATGGACGCCGGTCCATTATGTGCCTATATATATAGCGTCCACACTAACCACGTTTCACATTCATAAATATTTTGCTAGTGAACAACCATTCATCAACTATGGACGGTCGTTCACTTACGATGGACCCCCATCCATATTATATAAACAAGAGTCCACATTTAAATGACGCATGTTCATCAGTAAATGGAAAAAACAATATAAACAAAAACAATGGATGTCTGTTCATAGGTTATGGACGGTCGTCCCTAAATAAAGGACGGTCGTCCCTAAATAAAGGACGGGCGTCCACATATAATGGACACCCGTCCAATCTTTAAATAATAAAATTTTTATAAACAAAATTAATGGATCAGTGTTCATATGTTAATGTAAATATACAGAATTCTGGACGAGCGTCCACAAATAAGGGACGACCGTCCATAATGTAAATGTAAAAAAAATAAAACAAAATTCTGGACGGGCGTCCCTAACGTGTGGACTAGCGTCCACATATAATGGACACCCGTCCATTATGTGTGGATGCCCGTCCATATGTTGTGGACGGGAGTCCATATAGAAAGGATGGTACGATCGTCCATAATATAATAAAATGTTTTTTTAATTTACTTTTTTTTTATCTGCAAAAAACATTAGCTTCTCCAATACAGCTTCTCCAAAAACAAGTGCCAAAATTCTTCAAGCAAAAGAAAAAACTTCATTTTATACCTATTGATGCCTTCTGTTTCATCATTCTCGTATGTTCTTCGCGTCTACATTCTTCTCGAGTTTCTTCCTCAACAACCAGCTAGGGGTGTTCAAAAGCGGTTAACCGCATTTCTGAATCGAACCAGATTTTCGGTTCAGAAAAATTTCTGAACCGAAACCGAACTGGTTAACCGTTTTAAAAAAAAGCGGTTAACCGTTTGTGAACCGGTTTTCCATTTTTTTATAAAACTTTTTTTTTTTAATTTTATCCTAAATTAAATTGTAAATAAGTAAATATAGACAATACATATCCAAATAAAAATTAAACATTTATACATATCCATTGACCACTACTAACAATAAATTAAAAATTGATACAAATAAAAGTCCGAAATGAAATAAAAATAAAAGTCCATAATAAAACAACAAAATAAATAAATAAGTCCCAATAGAAAACAACAAAAGAAATTTGGCATATACAACTCCACAAATAGAAAGCGAAAACCAACATTAAGTCAATACGAGTAGATCTCCCAATATCTGCCCAAATAAAAATTAAACGTTAGAAGTTTATAAAAATTAAATCATATTTTTTTTTCATTGCCTACAATAAAAAACTATTAAAGAAATCAAACCTCAATTAAATGCTGCAAAACCTTCAATCATCAAGATGAATACGAGTAGTATTTCCCATTGCCGAAGACACAAATTCTATAAAAAATAGGTCATATAAATAATGGTTAAATTTAAAATTCAGTTAATAAATCCAATAAAGACAATATAATAACTAATAATTGAAACTAATGCAAAAACTTTACCTGACTCAAGCTCTGCTATCTCTTCCAAGCTCTCCTCAATCATGAATGGTTCACGTGTAGCCCGAATCCAATCTTGTGTGCAAATAAGAGTCTCCACCATCTTAGGAGTGAGGGAGCTATGAAATGGATCTAATACACGACCCCTAGTGCTAAACGCTGACTCAGATGCAATAGTAGAAACCGGCATAGCCAACACCTCTCGTGCCATCGAAGAGAGAACTGGATATCTATTTGAATTGACTTTCCACCAACTCAAGATATCAAACATGTCGTCCTTGTGACGCTGCTCACATTCATCCTCTAAATATTTATCCATCTCATATTTGGTTACCGTAACCTCCTGTCCAGCCATTGCCTCATCGTACATACAATACATCAATTCTTTGGGATCAACATTTACATCTTCCACATTAACTTGACTTGCTTGTTGAGACTTTGACTAGATTGCCCACTTGGAGAACTATAAATGAGCTTGTATTGGTCAAATAAAGAATACAGAGTTGTATGCACTTGTCTTCAAAAGTTCAGCATTAGCATCATCATAAGATTTACTAATAACCTAATTCACATATCCTAACTTGAATCTAGGATCCAACACCACTGCAATGAATAACATTAAGTTGATATTATCAATATTTGACCAATATTTATCATGTTTTCCCTTCATTCTCCTAGCCATAGTACTTAAGCCAACATCATTACTTCTAGACCATGTTGAAATCTGCATTCCAATGGCAAAGATCTTGCGCATGTATGCATTACCAGTAACACAAAGTGAGCCTGACACGCGTAGAGTAGCATCATACAAAACTTTCAAAAAAGGTAACAAGTAACGGGCATACTCCCAATCACTAGGCTTAGGCAAACCCATTGACTTTTTCCCTCTAGTAAGTTCATCTTTATACTTAACGTCTTGGATTTCCAACAACTCAAATGCTTTCTGAAATTTTAAAGCCACATCCAACATTAAGTACGTAGAGTTCCACCTTGTTTCTACATAAAGAACCAAAAGATTTTTTTGTTCAATCTTTTCTTGCTCTACACACTCCTTAAACCTCTGTAATCCCGCCAGAGAAGACTTCACATATATCACTGTAGAGTGAATTCTAAAAATGGAGTCCTCTATGTCTTTTAACCCCTCTTTTACAGTGAGACTCAATATATGTGCACAACACCTCATGTGCAGAAAATCACCACTCAAAACACTACCCTTCCAACTTTCTAACCGGTTCTGGAGATATTTTATTCCAACATCATTAGAATTTGCATTGTCAACGGTAATGATGAAAACCTTAGAAATACCCTAATCAAGCAAACACCTCTCAATTGCCTTACCAATCAATAAACCTTTGTGACTAGCAATTGGACAAAAATTTAAGATCTTTTTGTGTAATTTCCAATCATCATCAATGAAGTGAGCCGTCAAACACATATAGTTAAGGTTTTGGCAAGATGTCCATGTATTCGTGTTAAGACTTACTCTTTTACTAAACTTACTAAAAAAGGCCTTCAACTTATTTCTCTCCTCAACATAAATATTAAAACAGTCTCTAACCACAGTAATACGAGAGGGAACTTGAAATAAAGGTTGTGCATCCTTCATCATATTGCGGAACCCCTCACGTTCTACATGCCTAAAGGGTAACTCATCAACAATTATCATTCTAGCTAGAGACCATCTAAGCCTATCTGGATTGAATTTCCAAGTTGTAAGTGAAGATTGTGTGGAGTTGGCAGCAGTACCACTTGATTGGTCATTTGATTGTGTCTGTTGAAAAACTAAGATCTTTTGTTTCTTATCCATGACATTCAAAGGGTACTTTTTACATCGACTTAAGTGATTCCGTAGACAACTAGTACCACTTTTACTTGGACATGCAAGCACATTCCCACAATAATCACATGTTGTTGTCCTATCATCCATATTCTCACAAGGATTTACAGAAAAATGATCCCACATGTTAGAAGTATTTTTTCGAGTATTAAAACTTGCACGTTTGGGAACTCATGGTGGTCGTGGTCATGGATCAGGATCCGTAGAAGGCTGTGGGGCTACCAATGAGTTTGGAGTTGGATTCCTACTAGTTGGTGTCTCCTGACTCTCATCAGTATTAGAATGGTCAGCAGCCATGGGGTTAGATTTGGACATCTGCAACATCAACATGAAGATCTTAATGTAAGTGAAAGGACATTCCTAGCAGTCCATACAACTAAAAAAAAGAACCAAATTTCAGAACAAGCAACATTAAGATGCATTTCGCCTAAAGAAGAATTTCATTGAATGGTTACATACTTGACTCTCAAACCAAGACTATAACAGTCTAATTGCTTTTGAACAAATACACAAAAAAAATCTAATTTCTTAGTGTTTCTGTATCCAGATCCAGTGAAATGGGAATACTGCCATTATGTTTCCTCTGTCTAGTCTTAAAATCAAGACTTTACAAGTGAATTGATAACACATAAGCCAATATATCATGAAGACTAAAGAAATTCATGAAATGAGAACCTGAAACTAATGTGTGTATAATTAATAAAATTCATGTTATATGGCGCGACATGCCGCTCATTTCTCTTGCAGGATGCAAAGGAAACGGGATTTGAAAATGGTTCAACATTCTGAATTTCTGCTCACTATGGCTATGCGACTTCTGAAAAAGAAAAAAAAAATTCTTTGTTTCCAAGCAAAGCATATGCTAAACTTGCTCAATAAGCTAATACTACTGGGTGATTCTTATTAGAACAAAGTGTCACTACAGGAGAACAAAGGTATATTCTCAGCTCTGATCTATCCTGCAAAAGGGGTGAAAGGACACATAACTAATTGATTTTTTTCTTTTGATTTTTCGATCTTCCCAGGTATATATACCTTTACCATTTTATCAAACTTGGACATATTCTTTTATTTAACACACAACATAATTATTGAATTCTTCAAACATTATGAAGTTCTGGTGGCAGACATAAAACAAAATTTCACAAATGAAGGTGATAGAAATTGCAGCTTTATAAAGAGAAATATCGTCAAAATGATATTTGAAAAAGGGAGATTCCTGCAATATATTCTTTATATAAAGAACACAAGTTTTGTTTTAGTCAACAGTTAATCCATAAATGAAGAAAAATAAAGTAGAGAACATTGTTCAACCCAACTATAAATTTTTTAATAATGTCTGTGAATCTTCCACACTGGTTATGCCAATTTCATTATTCTATGAGTTATCTCTCACTCTTTTCTCTTTAAGATAAGGTGCCAATATTATTTAATAAATGATAAAAGGGAAGTTCTTACCTTGAAATTGTTGCTGCGCCTTCGTTTCTTGAGAATGGATGAGTAGAAAATCTTATTTATAAACTGTGAAGTAACATGGGTGCTTGCTAGAATAAGGAGCTGGAAGAAGGAGAAGGATGATGCAGCTTTGCTGGAGTTGGAAGAAGGAGAAGGATGACATAGCTTTGCTGGATCTGGAAGAAAAAAAATGAAGAAAATTGGGTATTTGTGAACTGAGAAGGGCCTTGGGTGCTTGCTGGAGCTGGAAGAAGGAGAAGGACGCCGCAGCTTTACTGGATCTGGAAGAAAAATGAAGATAATCGGGAATTTGTGAACTGAGAAGGGAGAGGCAGAGAGCTGCGAAAAAATTGGTGGGTTGCGATTTTAGATTTGAATGAAAGTGAATATGAATTAGGGATAGATTTTTATTTATTTATTTAATATATATATATAATTTGAAAACCGGTTCATAAACCGGTTAACCGTTTTTAGTTTTTCCCGAACCGGTAACCGAACTGGAAATTCAGTTTTTTTAATTTTTTGAACCAAACTGAACTGGTTTTTTGGTTAACCAGTTTTTTCGGTTCGGTTACTAGTTCGGTTTGGTTTTTGCATTTTTTTGAACACCCCTACAACCAGCTACCGTGACAAGAATGAAAGCCATAAATTTTTCAGAAAACAATCGTTTAGAGTGGAAAGGGAGATAAGAATATCAAAATTTGTCCAGATTAGAAAGATTTGTTGAGGTTGTTAAGTGGTTTTTATTTAACTTATGCATTTATTTAGTTTTGTATTCTATTTTGGATTGAATATATGTTACAATAGAAAATAACTGATAGAAAATATTTGTTGGTGATTGTTGTGAATCAAATTCGTGAACGTGAACATTAGTATTGGTTTTGCATTAAATTACAGAATATGGAAGAGTCAAGTTTGCCTCATTGCAATGATATTGAGGTAAATTGTGCTCGAAACCTTAACTTTTTCGTTAACATGATTTTAAATTTATTGTATCGTATTGTTTCTTTTGATGTGTTGTATTAGTACATTCTAATTTTGTCTATTATAAAACTATTAAATGATTAGGAAAATGAACGTGATGAATTAGAAGATATGTGATGTGTAGAGGAAGAAGTGGAGCCTCATATTGGAATGGTGTTTGATTCAGTTGATAGTCTGGTGAAGTATTACAAATGGTATGGTAACAAAATGGGATTTGAAGCAATGATACGTACGTCAAAGAAAGATGATGATGGAGAGATGAGATATGTGACAGTGGCATGTTCTTGTTCTGGGAAAGAGAGATGTAAGTCCAGAAATACCTTGAAAAAACAACCTATTGCCAAAACAGATTGTAAGAGTCAAATTAGTGCAGCTTTAAATGGTGAATGCAAATGGAAAATTAAATCAGTTGTACTTGAATATAACCATGATCTTACAAGTCCAATAAAAAGAAGATATTTCAAGGTTAACCGAACGATACAACCTTATGTGAAAAGGAGACTTGAAGTTAATGATGTGGCTAAGATTAGACTGTGTAAAAATTTTCAGTCATGTTCAGTTGAGGCAGAAGGTATAGAGAATTTGACGTTTCTAAAAAAAGAATGTAGGAACTACATTGAAAAAGTGAGAAGGCTACGACTTGGAGTTGGAGATACTCGACAGTACTTGAGTATTTTATGAAAATGCACAAGGAGAATTCAAATTTCTGGTACATGATTGATGTAGATGAAGAGAGTCGATTACAAAACGTGATATGGGTTGATGCTAGATGTAGGGCTGCATATAAAGAATTCGATGATGTTGTCACCTTCGACACAACGTATCTGACAAACAAGTATGATATACCATTTGCTCCTTTTGTGGGGGTTGATCATCATGGACATTCGACGTTGTTAGGTTGTGGGTTAATTTCTCATAAGAACACTGAGACATTTGTATGACTATTTCGTTCTTGGCTTGAATGCATGGATGTTGCTCCTAATAGAATTATCACTGATCAAGATAAGACCATGCAAAATGCAATTGAGATTATTTTCCCTGGTATAAGACATAGGTGGTGTTTGTGGCATATAATGAAGAAACTGCTTGAAAAGTTAAAAAGGTATAAGGAATATGAAACTATAAAGTTTAAGTTGTAAAATATTGTGTATGATTCCTTTACTCGTGAAGAGTTCGAAGAACGGTGAAACTAATTTGTTGATGTGCACAACTTTCACGAGAATGGATGGTTATGTGGATTGTACAAAGAAAGAGTACGATGGGTGCCTACATTTCTTAAAGATACTTTCTAGGCAGGTATGTCTACTACCTAACGTAGTGAAAGTATGCATGCATTTTTTATGGGTATGTAAATTTCAAAACTACTTTGAAACAATTTGTGGAACAATATGATAATGCATTGTGAGATAAAGTGGAAAAAGAAAAGGTGGTTGATTTTAAATCTTTCAAATCTTGGATACCATGCATAATTAATTACCCTATTGAGAAACAATTTCAAAGTGCATACACAACTGCAAAGTTTAAAGAGTTTCAAGAAGAGATTGCGGGGAAGATTTATTGTGAATTATCTTTTCTGAACAAATGTAATTCATACGAGGAGTATCAAGTTTCGGAAGATGTTTGGTTTGGAGATAGAAGTCACCGTGTTCTGTTTGCGGTATACTTTGAAGAAAGTTCGTGTGATATTCGTTGTACTTGTCATTTGTTTGAGTTTAGGGGGATTTTATGCAGACATGCCATTATGGTGTTGATTCATAAAAGGGTTTCACACGTTCCAGAAAAGTACATTTTATGGCGTTGGAGGAACAATATAAACAGATGCCATACGAGAATTAAGGTGAGTTATAATAGGTGGAGCACCAACATTGAAAAAAAACGTTTTGATAAGTTGTCTAATTTAATGCTGACAGTAGCCAATAGACATCAAACAAGGAGGAAGATTATAATATGTTGACGGAGTTTATGATTGACATGAGAAAAAAGTTGGAGCAAAAGGAAAGTGAGGGAGGGCTTAGTACAAAAGTGAACATCTCTTCCACAACCGGTTTGAGTAGTCAAGATGGGGATAGTCCTCCGAAAGAGGGGAATAGTCTAATTATTAGTCCATAGACAGTTCACAGCAAAGGTCGTCCTCCATGTAGAAGAAAGCAATCGAAGGTTGAAGAAATTGTATGTTGGGTTAAAAAGAAAAAAAATACAAAAATAAAGAATTTGTATGAGTTATACACCTATTCTTACATGATATTTCTTTTTTGAAACATTATTTACTTATTTGAAGTTTAGAATAATATCAACTTGATTATTAATGTGTTATGCCACTTTTTAGGAAAAAGATCATCAGTAGAGCGAGAAAAGGAACAGTTTCTTTCATCTACTTTCGTGGCCGATGCGGAAACTCAAGTGTTGTCGAATGATGTTGTTACTACCCAGGTATGTGTTATGTATGTTGTATAATTGTAATTGGCTTAAGTTTTTTATAACGTGTGCTAAATTTTGGTTGTTAAACAATGATAGATGTCCACTGGTCCGGTTCAGAATCTCGCAGGATAAAGTAATTTCTATACTGGACAGGAGTTTGTAAATGATGAACATGTCTCGTTAGGAGATGTTTGATATTGTTGATAGGTTGAAGCATATAGAATTGTATTTGGTAGAAATTATTCATGCTTTGGTTAATTTCTACCGAATGTAGTTGAGTTGTATGCTGATTCAGTTGTTTTGCTTTTAGTATTTTGGTCATTGGTTGTGTATGAGTAGGCTATCTGCTGTAGAGTTGTGAATTCATGATAATGACCTTAATTTAACTTATTGTGAATGTTTTCAGTATATATTATCGTCACATTGCAGACTCTGATTGTAGATGAAATTTTGGATATACATTTCATTTGAGATTTGAATTTTGATGTCTTTGGGTATGTCTGGTATTACATATACATATGCATTTAAAAGAGTAGTTGAGACTGTCAATTGGATTCAATGTCCTCTTTTTGAGGATTTCTTCTCATTATACAGGCACAAATGTGCAATATACAAGGCTAGAGTCAAGCCTAAATTATAGCAGAAATATATGCCTAAATTACAGCTATTAAATCTGTCTATACCAAAACTATGTCTATATACAGATTCTAACTAAATAAGGAAGTATATATGTACAACTGGTGAGAACTAATTAAGGAAACATGGAGCGTATCATGGTGACATCCCCCCTCAAATTGATGCTGGTCGGTCAAGAAGCATCAATTTGCCCACAAGAAACTGATGACATTGTCGTGTCATGACCTTCGTAAACACATCTGCAATCTGGAGGTCAATAGAAATATAAGGAAGAGAAATGATACGAGTGTCCAACACTTCCCGAATGGAATGACAGTCCACCTCAATGTGTTTGGTATGCTCATGAAAGACGAGATTGGCAGCAATCTGAATGACACTAGTGTTGTCACTTGTCAGCATGTAGAGGAGTAGGATCAGATTGAATACAACCAATCTCAGCAAGACGGCCACGAAGCCAAAGAATCTCAGAACAAGTAGCAGACATTGCATGGTATTCAGATTTGGTGGAAGATTTGCACACGCGATCTTGTTTCTTACTCTTCCAGGATATCAAAGAGTCACCAAGAAACATGCACCAACTTGTAACAGATCGTCGCGTATCAGGACATCCTGCCCAATCTGCATCACTGTAAGCCACAAGCTGAAGAGGAGTCCTAGTAGGGAAGAATAGGCCACGACTAGGAGAACTTCGAAGATATCGAATGATACGACAAACGGTAGCTAAGTGTAGATGACATGGAGCCTGTGTGAACTGACTAACTTGCTATACTGTAAAGGAAATATTAGGACGAGTAATGGTTAAGTAGTTTAGGCTCCCCACTAATTGTCAACACATAGTAGGGTCGGAAAGGAGATCACCCTCTTCCCAACAATACTTCGTGTTTACTTCCATAGGAGTATCCACAGAAGAAGTATCTTGAAAACTAGCCAATGCAATCAGATCCTGAGTATATTTATGCTGATTCAAAAAAATGCCAGAGGAATCAGTTTGAACTTCCAAGCCTATGAAGTATGTAAGAGAACCAAGGTCCTTCATATGAAATGAGGCTTGAAGATGTTGCTGCAGTCGGGTGATCAAGCTAGAATCCGTTCCAGTAATAACAATATCATCAACATAAACAAGAAGGAGGACAATGCTAAGAGATGTCTTGCAAAAAAATAAAGAAGAATCATATGCACTCTGCTGAAATGAAAATTGGAGCAAAATGGAGCGAAATTTATCAAACCAGGCCTGGGGAGCTTGTTTCAACCCATACAATGATCGTTTCAACTTACAAACATCTGAGGAAGAAGAGGATGACAAACTAGGTGGAATAGTCATGTATATCTCTTCTTTGAGATCACCATAAAGAAATGCATTTTTGACATCCATCTGATGAAAAGACTAACCTTGGGATGCAGCAACAGATAGGACAATCCGCACCGTAGTCATTTTGGCAACTGGAGCAAAAGTCTCCTCATAGTCCACCCCATATTATTGTCTATTGCCAAGTGCAACCAACCAGGCCTTTTACCAATCCAGAGTTCCATCAGAACGCAGCTTGATAGAATAGACCCATTTGCAACCAATAGCTTTTACCTGAGGAGGACAAGGGACAACATCCCATGTATGATTATCCTAAAGTTCCTCAGCCATTGCTGCACACCAATAGTCATGTTTAGCTACCTCAGAATAACCTGATGGAATGGGAATAGTAGACAGAGTAAGATGGACAGAGGTATGAGAGAAACCATACCAATCTGGCAGACAAGACTCTCTGGTCGAGCGGCGAGGAATTGGGGTAGTATCCAGATCACCCATAGAGGATTCAGTTTGAACAGGCTCAGATGGCGGACCAGGCTCAGGAAGGGGCAAAATAGGTTGCCGTCTTTCATATACAAGTCCAGATTTGAATTGATCAATAGAAGGAGTCAAGTCATCAAAATGAGGCAAAACATGTATCTCAGGCAAAGACTTATCATGAGAAGGAAAGAATGACTAATTTTCAAAGAACACAACATGACGGGAAATACGAAATCAGTTAGAGCATGGATCATAGCAAACATAGCCTTTGTGTGAAGTACTATAACCCATAAATGTGCATCTAACAGATTGAGCAGATAACTTATGTCATTCATGAGAAGGCAAATGAATAAAACAAACACAACCAAAAGTATGCATGTCAAGGTATCTAGGATGTTGATGATAAAGATGAAAGTAAGGAGTTTCATAATTCGAGACACTGGATGGCAATCTATTAATTAAATAAACAGCCGTAGATAAAGCTTCAACCCATAATTTAGGAGGAACAGATGATTGAAGCAATAGAGTACGAAGAACATCCAACAAATGTCTATTTTTACGTTCAGTAACACCATTTTGCTGAGGTGTATATGGACAAGAACGCTGAGAAACAATGCCTTTTTTTTTAGAAAATCATGAAACTCATGAGACATATATTCACCCCCTGAATCAGACCTCAGAATTTTAATGCTAGAAGAAAATTGAGTCTCAACATAGGCAGTGAATTGTTGAAAAATAGATAAGACCTCAGATTTAGCACGAAGAAAATAGATCCAAGTATACTTTGTATAATCATTGATGAATGTAACAAAGTATTTATAATTTGCATGTGAGATAACCGGAGAAATTCCCCACACATCACTATGAATTAAATCAAAACAGCGATCAGCATGACTGCCATGAGAAGGAAAAGAAATAGACTTACTTTTACCTAATTTGCATGTGGAACAATCAAAAGAGAGAGGAAAAGAAAATTGATCTTTATTGCCCAACAAACCAGAGTTTATTATATGAGATAAAATAGCAGAATTAGGATAACCCAACCATTTGTGCCATACTTCACACTTATTGTTCACAGCGTTACAAGCAAATGAAATAATAGTAGGAATGGAAAAGTGCATAGGAAATAAACGTCCAACTTTAGGCCCTTTCGCAAGTATCTTGCCCGACACCTGATTCTACATAAGACAACCATCACGAGAAAAATGAACATCACAGTTATTATCAACCAATTGCCTGACTGAAATAAGACTGGTAGAAAGCTGAGGAGATACAAAAACATCTCTAATAGTGGAATCAACATCCCCAATAGCATGAATAGGTAACTGACAACCGTTAGTAATCTGAATATGTGTTGATCCAGTATAAGTTTGAACATTGCTAAGAGTATCAGAAGAACTAGTCATGTGATTAGATGCACTCGAATCCATAATCCATGAGGGAGAAAGCGAACTGTTACCTTGCAATCCTAAGGCTGAAAACGTGGAAAAAATCATCTGTTGTACTTTCTCAGTAGTAAGAGCAGAGGAATCACTAGTAGTAGTAGAAGAAGCGGAATCCAGAGTAGCCTGATAAACATTGGCCTGACGATTTTAGGGACGAGCAGGACACTCCTTAATAATATGCCTCGGCTTCTTACAGTAGTTGCAAGATTTATGTGAATAGTTGGTAGCAATATGCCCATATTCCTTGCAGTTGAAGCATTGAACTTTCCTCATGTTTCGTCCCTTGCCTTTTCCTTGAGCAGCATAAGCCACTGCATTGGATATCATTTTGTTGTGATGATAAGTGGCCTGGGTGGTAAGTCATTGCTCCTCACGAAGTAACTCCCCAAAACAGACATCCAAAGATGGCGCAGGATTGCGATTCATCAAATTAGAGTGAGTGGCTTCAAATTCAGGTTGTAACTTCATCAAAAATTGATCTCGCTTACTTTGTGCATGAATTTCCTGCACAACTGAGAGAGATTCTTCTGGCACCTTGGCATAAATAATGTCAGTAAATTCTCCCCAGAGATTATTAAATCCAGAAAAATAATCCTGAATGGAGAGATCACCTTGAGTATAACTAGCAATCTCGTACTCTAATTGAGAACGTCGAGCAATATTGTCCTGATTATATCCTTTTTTTAAGTATTCCCACATAGATTTAACAGTCTTATATGGCCTTAGATTAAGAACAATAATAGGATCCACTGATCCTAAAATCCATGTCATCACCCGAGCATCTTTGGTCTACCACTAAGTTAGTTTAGAAACATCAGTGGGAGCCTGATCACTCCCATCAATATGATCTCGTAACTCTTTCCCCATAACAAATAAACGAAATTGAAATTCCTAGGCAGAATAGTTCTTACCCGTGAATTTCACCGCAATAGAATCAGAAGACATGATAGCCAAATTAAACACTAAAAAGATAGCCAATAACCAGCCCAAGAACAATCCCAAACAGTAGCAACCAAACAATTTCAGAAAATAACTGGTAACGATACCTGCCCAAAAACCTGTAACAATCGACACCCCAAAAATTGAAACCCCAAACCACCCTAGAAGAGATTGACCACCACTAAGGAACCACTAGAAACTACCGACAAATGCAACAGACCACTAGAAACTGCCGACAACCTCAGAACCAAAGTTGTGCCACCAAGAAAACCCACCTAGAATGCACCAAAAAACCCCAAGAGACACTCAAACAGTGTTGAAAATACCAAGAAGCCCTAAAAACAACGCCAGACAGCACCGATGAGGAAGCCCAACGTGACCCAAAGACAACAAAAGAAAAAAAAAAACAAAAACCCACATGAGAAAGGTTCGTAACTTAGGAACCTGGCTCTGATACCATGTCAATTGGAGTCAATGTCCTCTTTGTGAGGATTTCTTCTCATTATATAGGCACAATGTGCAATATACAAGGCTAGAATCAAGCCTAAATTACAACAAAAATATTTGCCTAAATTACAGTTATTAAATCTGTCTACCAAAACTATGTCTATATACAGATTCTGACTAAATAAGGAAGTATATATGTACAACTGGTGAGAACTAATTAAGGAAACATGGAGCGTATCATGGTGACAGAGATATGTATAAACAAAAGGCAAATCTATTTATAAACAAAAGACAATTTTTATCAAGAACATCCGCTGAAATCAATCTATTTATAAACAAAAGAAAAATTTAATCTTTGTACATAAAACTTAGTATTTGAAGTACACATAATCATAATTAACATTCATAGTGTGTTCCCCAAGAATATTGACAAGGAGGAAGCTGTTGAGAAATTCTTCATCATGGTGCAGAGGGTGGAGGTGGACTGGAGGAGAAGGAGGCTGTTGAGAAGTTCTTCATCAGGCTGTATGTCATGCGTTCCCCAATGATGTCAACTGTTTCTTTTATTCTTGATGTGAACGAGTTGAAATCACTTTGCAATTGATCATGTTGTTCTTGCATTTGCCTCTTAATACCTGAAAAACACTCCTCTTGAAACTTTTCTATCTGCTCAAATCTACTTACTATTTCGTCTAAAGTATGAGAAGACATATCTTCTACATTCTGAGATGATTCAGGTTCAATACTCGTTCTTCTTCTTTTGCGCACATAGACTTGTCCTTCATTTACCCCTTCTAGAACACTGACACCTTCCTGAACCGTTGCATCTCCCTCCATTTCATCCCTAATCACAAACCATTCTCCTGTCATATTCTTTTTAATCAAACCCATTTTATTCAATGTCACATCCCCCAACACATTATTTGCAAAAAACTTAATCTTATTTCCTGCATCATTAGGGGTGATCTCAATACCCAACTTCTCACATATTAATGTAACAAGCATCCCCCAATATATTTCTCCTTTTTCTGCTTGAATCTCTCCCAACTTCTTAATCAATAACTTCGCTAAATTTACTTGCCTTCCTGCTAGTGCTGCTTCCATGAACATTAAATCCTTAACCATCACATTTTCATTTGTCTCTTTCCTACTATTAAATGCGTAAGTCAGATATCTGTGAAATACTCTCATAGCAGGATTCTTTAACTTTGTAGATTTACACCTATGTGGATAGTAAATCCCTATCCCAGAAATATCTATCAAAGCTTGTTTGGAATCCCACGTTCTAGATACGTTATCCAAAACATTCAAAATCAAATCCTATCCAGGTTACTAAATCTTGTGGTCTCACTACAAAGTTCTGATTCTTTAATCTAAAAAACATTGTATACGCTAGAAACTCATCAGTATCTGTCTCCACAACTTCCAAACTACCAAAAAACTCATAAATCAAATGCTTATATCCATCATATCTAATACTCACCAACCGGTCCCATTTCAAATTATGAATCCAACCATTGATCTCATCACCTAAACCTAAACTTGTTATAAGTCCTAAATCCAAACTTCTTCCAGGGCAAATATCTCTTTTCGACACCTCCTCGTATTGTTTTTTTATGTCACAAGTCTTGAAATTGGATTGCAAATGACGATGTGTCTTCATAAGGAATGGTTGTATTTTTTGCTCTCACCATTTTCTGCTTTCTTCTAAAACCTGTATACATAAAAAATTCATCATCATAATCAGTCATAACTGAATTCATCATCATCCCTTACTGTTAGTCTGCAGATAAGACAATATGAAAACTTTGAAACAAGGAACTTATTTAATCAACTCCAATAAGAACGTAGGGGAAAATCTTCAACGAGAAGAAGATCCCATTGAAATAGGAGAAAGCTTCTCAGACTCCAAAACATATCATTTTGCTTTGGAAATTAAGAAACACCATCTTACTCCTTTAGGAGATTCAAACCTAAATCTAAGAAACACCATCACATGAAAGCTTTCAGTAAGTAGAGATCCAATATAATAAAAGAACAATAACTTTCCACTCAATACAAATGTCTCCCAGTTTAATTATGAAGTTAACTATACCATGAGATCTAAATGTTGGTGCTTCCTCATCTTTTTGTTTTCTCTTTGTTCCACCACCATGGCCATGGTGAACTACCAAGGCATGGTCGTGGCCTTTAAGAATGTTAGATAATCTCAGCTTCTTCATGATGAAGTCCCAATTTCATTCCAATACTCCAATATACTCAATCAAAGCCTAAAAAACACAAAAGTTATCCAAATCAATAGTTAACCATTCATATCTCAAACTTAACAAAAACAAACATCAAAACAAAGGAAACAAATGAGAAGTTAACTAAACTAACATCAAAACAACCCTAAGAACACTCAAATTATGCAACTTATCAATACACATATGGATGGAGAGTACAAAGACAAAGAGAAGGAGAATAGTTAATTAATATAGATCACAATAGAGCAAAGAATTAGAAAAATAAGAAACAAAATTGCAAACTAACAGTCACAGCAAAAGGTAGATCAGATTTTAATACCAGAAACTTAAATGTGGCTAACAAGTTTTGGCAAAAATTTTGAGGACAAAAGATCATACCATAGTATAATGATTGAAAATTGAACTTCATCACAGACATAAATATTAATAGGAAATATTATAACCTATCATATAGCTATAATCACCAGCTCAATATTTAAAGGAATTCCCACCTCACACAGACAACGAGAAAAAAAGGCAACTATGAAGCAAAACAAAACTTGAAAATAATTACATACAGTGTTACCCCCGTAATTTAAACTTGGTGAAGGTATTGTTCACGTGCCTTCAAGAAACAACCGTTCCTTGGAGAAGAATGGGCGTTCTTGCTACCTAGAAAATTTATGATGTGGAACAGGCACAGATTATTGAACCCTTAACTTTGTAATTTGTATACTCGTAGTATTGATTATACAATAATGTGGTAAAAAATCTGGTTTATTTCTTTTCATATTAACCACCACAGAATATTTCTTAACAATCATAACATCAATGCTCATTTGTCAATTATATATATATATACACACTTGTAAGTAATGAGGTTTTCCAGCCTTGGTCTAAACAAAAATTGGTTGAGAAAGCTAAGAAAATTGAACCAAATTCTTTGATAAAGTACAAAATTCATGTACATATAGAGGTCTTCTCAATGTATCCATTTGGTAGTAAAAATGAAAATCATGAAGTTCTATTTAGGTCTACATAGGGCAGGAACAGAAACTATGAGAACTTCATATTTTAATTGCCACCTTGATCCCAAAATCTACTGCTTCAAAATTTTAGATTGATGGTCCACAAATTCTTCAAAATATTAAAGCAAATATTCCCAAAAATGCCAACATATTTGTAATAAATTATAGCTACATATTAGATATGGTGAAATATGGAATGCTTCAAGATCTAGTTAATATATAGTTACTTGAAAGGGCTTATTTCATGTATCCCTAGTGAGATCACTTAATAAAAAGGTAACCTCTATTATTGAAAAGTATTATATACCTCCCTAGATTATCAAAAAGAGAAAACCTCATAAAAGTACCTAAAAAAAAAAAAAAAATTCCCGTACAGGCCATAAGTAAAAGTTCAACAATATGAATCTGCATGCAAGACAGTCATTCTATTCAATATCATGTCAATGGTTAAACTATACATATTTCTGTAGGTAAATTCTTTAAAGCATGATTATCATAAATATCTCAATGCTAATACAATTTCAAAGCAATACAAGATAATACATTTTCGAAGATGCTAGTGAACAGGGTTGGTGAAACAAGAATATGAGTCCAGTCAACCAAAAACACTACAGTAAACACAATCTAAGCTTTTTCCAAGCCAAAAACCCTCAAAAGAGATAAATTTCTTTGAAGTGGCTTTTAAAAGCAAAATTATAAATCACAATTGCAGGTTGTTATTTGACAACACGTTGGGAGGATTTTGAGGTGAGATAATGCAAGAAATCACAATTGCAAACCGTGAACACTTCTATTTATCAATCACACAAACCAATCCTGCCAAATTGACTGGATTTCTCTTTATCAACTCAATTCAAGAAATCACAACACAAATAATATTCCACCCCAACTCCATTCAACACAAATTTCAAATCCAACACATTCATCCAACATAAAAAAAAATTATTGAGAAACCAAAGTGACTAATTCCCTTACAATAATAATGGAAGATGATGAACTTGAAGAAGAATCACGGCAGATGAGGATCTTTGACGAAGTAGAAGAGCGCGACAAATGAGAACTTTGAAGAAAAAGAAGAGCGCAGATGGGGAATGAAGACGAAGAAGAAGAGAGGAGATGGGGAATGAAGAAAAAGAAGAGCGCAGATGAGGAATGAAGACGAAGAAGAAGAGCGGAGATGGGGAATGAAGACGAAGAAGAAGACCGAAGAAGAAGCGATTGTGTTTTAATTTTAAAAACTTCCCCCAAATTTGTGTTGTTTAACCTAAATTTTTTTTTAATTTTTCTTTTAATTTACAGTACGGATGCCCATCCAAAAATAAAGGACGACCATTCATAAGTTATGGACGGTCGTCTATTCCTAATGGACGGGCGTCCACACATAATGGACGGGCGTCCATTATATGTGGATGCATGTCCACACGTTAGGGAGGCCCGTCCAAAATTTTGTTTTATTTTTTTTAATTTACATTATGGACGGACGTCCCTTATTTGCGGACGCCCGTTTAAAATTCAGGGACGGCCGTCCATAAATGATGAACGGGCATCCCTAATTTTTTTTCAATTTTTTAAAACCATTAATAATGGACGGGCATCCATTAACATATGAACGCCCTTCCATTAAATTTTTTTATAAAAATTTTATTATTTAAATATTGGACGGGCGTCCATTATATGTGGTTGCCCGTCCTTTATTTAGGGACGGTCGTCCATAACCTATGAACGACCTTTCATTATTTTTGTTTATATTGTTTTTTCCATTTACTGATGAACGGGCGTCCTTTAAATGTGCACTCTCGTCCATAGTAAATAGACTCTCGTCCATATAATATGGACGTGAGTCTATCGTAAGTGAACGATTGTCCATAGTTGATGAACGACCGTTCACTAGCAAAATATTTGTGAACTTGAAATGTGGCTGGTGTGAGTCACGAGACACGTAATTCAGTGTAAGAATTCAATGTAGAGTCCCGGTGTACGTGACAGAGTATATATATTATATATAGATATATTAATATAATATATATAAGGGTTACTATTAGATACCTCCCCTAAGGTATCAAGTTTCTTTTAAAACCTTGTTGTCTGTATTGATTTTTGTCAACAATGATCTCAATAAGAGTTTTGTTTTTCTATTGTTTTTGGCTATTGGTGGTGGTGGATGTGAGTATGAAGCGGAAATGAACTTCTATTGTGTTAACCGCTATTGGGTGACCTCATGGTAAAAGAATAAAATAAAAATCATGAGCTCCTGAGTTCGAGTCTCCCTGAACTATAGGGGTGTGTTAGGAAAGACCGGTTGCACAGCAAAAAAAAAAATTTTACAACCATGGAATCGTTCCTTAGAACCCAAAATCAGGGCATAGAAAAATTACAGTTTATATATTACAACAAGAATCTGCAGAAAAATAAATCTAAAGTTTAGATTCATACCCACGTTAGAGGCTCCACCAATATTGTCTCTGAACATGTTTGCTACTGATCTAAGTGTACGATCAAACCGTAGAAGTCCACACGAAGACAATCGCAAGGAACCAATGAGGGATTTGCTAGATCCTCCTTGGCCTTAAGAAATCAAGAAGAAAAGGAAATATTTGATTTTTCAATCAAACAGTGAAAGTGGCGTGGGAGAGAGTGTATTGTGTGTTTTCCTTTTAATCAAATGAACTAATAAAAATCACCTTTTAATTACACACACACATTCTCTTTTATGGGCAAACTAAGTTATCCTATTCCCACATGGAATGGGCTTGGGCTTCACCCTATGTTGCCAAACACTCCCAATTAGATATTTTAATTTAATTCATTATTATCTCAATTAAAATCAATTAATATTTAATTAACATTTAACAATAATGATGATTTAATTAAATATGTGCGAACACATATTTAAACGTAATTTCACTTATTTAATTTTTCTAACAAATTAAATAAAGGCTATGACCCCAGCAAATTTAATTGCACTGTGAAATTACCAAAATACCCTTTCGCCCAAAAAGATGAAAACGCTCTTCTTTCTTCTTGGCTCTTAAATTGTCTTTTATATGTGTGACCCATAAGCTCCTCATCATACCGGCAGTGTATAGTACTGCGATTAACACCAATTAATCGTCTCACTAATACACAGACCAAGATTGGCCCCTAGCAAGACATCATGGCCACCCGATAGATTCGGATTCAGCAAAGTAGCTACCTGTCAACGATATAGTTGCCATACAATTCGATCCTTTCATCATACATTATCTCGACGAGACGAAGACATAGAAATAGTGTCAACCATCGGTTACTCTCGATATTATGTATTCAGTTTCTAGACCAATAACCTGTATTATAAATCGAATAGAGCAACAACTCAATCCCATTGTGGCCATAGTTTTAGTGTCATTGTCATATACTGAATTGCGCCGTGAGATAACTTCTCTGGTACCCGGGAGTGATGAATCCTTTGTCAATCCACCATAGTCTTGATACACTCCTTGATGCAGCCAATCACCACCGTATTGACAGCTCTGAATAGAACTGCGTTAGGCTAATGCAAAACTACACCAATCGATGCACAAGGCGCTCCGATGATCTCAAGTCTAAGGATCACATGCTCCATTATTCGTTAGAGGATTTGTTCTATAGACACTGGGGTTACCATCCATATGGAATTGTAACGCCCCGCTTGAGGTACGTAGTTAAGAATTGCTGTATTGCTTCAATGTTCATTGATTCAGCTTTAATTGAGTTGGTTTGGTGGTAATAATATTTAGTTGGCCCTTGGTTGAATGGATATTGTGAGTTGGTTGAGTGGTTGCCCTAAAATTTGTAAAACTTGGCGAAGTTTTTGTGTTACAGACTTCGTGATGAAGCCCTGCAACCTACGGTGTAGGTTTTGTAATTTTTCGCCGGGGCGAAGGGCTTGACAAAAAGAGTATTGAGTTTCTAGAGAATTCTTCCTTTGGGGCACAATGACCATTCTACCCCTAATTAGCAGGAAAAGTGGGGAGTAAAATGTAAGGAAATTTCATGGAGAATAGGTTAGTGTGGGGGTGTGAGTGAAATGAATCAAAGGATATAGATGGAATTTCTAAGGAAGAGCAAGGGCAAAGTTGGGAAGTGATGGTTATCCTATGAGCTAAAAAGGGTTAAGTGAGATAAACCCTCCATTTCATTCATTTCCACCGCCATAACCATTCTCTAATTCTCTCAAGTTTCCTTTCAATTTTCCCAAGATTTCTAAGGGGTTTAAGAGAGCTTTCGAGTAATTTTAAGTAGCGAGTTCATCTAAAGCATCCTAAGGTAAGGATTCTTGCTTTGGATGTGAGTTTGCTTGTAGTTATATGGAAGTCTTATATGGTTGTTATTGTTCTTGTTGTTGTTTTGAGTTGTTGTAGAGAGAAGACAAGACAACAAGGGAAAGGAAAAGTACTAGAGAAGTCACTTTTTCACAAGGTAAGTAAATCCAACCCAAGTGGAGATTTAAGAACTCTTTTGAGTAGAGATGTATGTATGTATGTGTATATCTTATGTTCATTGAGAAATTGAGATGAGATGAGATGAGATTATAGTTATTAATGAGCATTGAATGTATTAGAATATGAGAAGTGTTGAGATTTTATGGAGTTGAGTTTGACTGAAGTTGAAGGGAGTTTGAGTAAACCCTATAGAAGTGTTTGTTTCATTGACAGGAAATTAGAGTTTATGAGAGAGTTTTCTCCCATATGGGAAAGGTTCAAGAGAAGAGAAGAGTTATTGTTAACATAGAGTTTTATATGCACATGAGTTGTATGATGAAATGCTTAAGAGAAGCATGAGTAAGAGTAGAAAGCATTAATTATTACTACATAGCATAATTGCATTTCATTAGTGCATTAATGAGCATGAGTCATCCATATGCATTAATTATGCATTAGAGAAAGAGTAGAAAAAGAATAGAGAATTTTGAGTGTGAGCTTTAGTAAAGAGAAAGAGAGATTGAGCACCAGAGAATAAAAGAGATTTAAGAGCATAGAGTAGGTTGTGCGATGGAGAACCTGTGAGTAATGGGTAGAATATTCTCGCATGTACGCCACATTGAGAGAGCAGCATGAGTATGAGAGAGAGAAGCGGTGTAGCTCGTGAGAGTGCATGCGGATGAGGGTTATACCCGAGAATACCCGAGAGAGAGATTATATACTCACATGGCCAAGGGTTTCGAATCCATGCATAACCGAGTCTGATCGGCTAGAATGAGTAGAAATCACGTAGAGCGGGAGCGAGTCCCAACCATGCCTCTGGTAAGATGAGGCCGTGACTTACTAAAGAGAGTTAGTAGAAAAAAGTTATGAGAAAGAGAAAACAAAGAGAGGTGTAAGAGAGAGAGTAAATGAGAATTGTAAGGAAATAATTAGAGAGAGTTAACGGGTTAGATAAGTAGAGGATTTACTTATTGAGAATTGTTTTAGTACTCACCCCGTTGTTTCCTATGTTTTGCAGGATCTAGGTGAAGACACGGTCGGATGGGCGTTGGCAAGCGAAGGGAAATGGCTACACTGTCCACCATGTTTTTTTATCACTTTTGTACATGATACAATTTTTGTATAAAGAATATCTATATACATATATATGTTTAATGAAAGAAAATTTTGGGCCCAACTATTTATGTTATTTTCCATGTGTTTTCATTATATATCTTTTATGAGTATATGAGTAGAAAGCGGCTATTACAGGAATCCTCTGGTGGGTCAGTCCAGTGAACTTGCTGCAGTATATCCATCTACAGCAAGCACCCATGTGTTGCACCAGGTTGTCACCAAACAACCTTGATAAATGAGATCAGTCACTGCCTTTCGACAGGGTCATTCAACACTATGATAGTCTTACCGTATTATATGTGCCCTTACTTCAGAATAATACTGGGGCTACAGACGTTTCTAGAATTACCACCATTTGTGCTCATAGGGTTCTCACTATCAAGATTTGAAACACTTAATACCCTCGTCATGGTTCTACCATTCTAAGGACATATATCAAAACATATTGCAATAATAATGATTTACGCAATATATAATAAAATGCCTTTTATTGATTAATGAACATTATTACAAAGAGTCAATTCTACAATAATTGATTGGCTCTAGGGCATCTACTCTAACAGGGTGGTCATTGGGACTTTTACTTGGTCGGTAGTTCCAAAACCTTAGGAAATTAGTTGAGGCCGTGCAAGCTAGCTCAGACACCCTCGGTGGTTAAAAAAAAAAAAAAAAAAAAAAAAAAACTTTTATTTTTTTTATCTTTGTGGTTGTTGACGGTTAGGGCTGCAAACGAACCGAACAGTTCACGAACAACTCGATGTTCGTTCGATAACTGTTCGCGAACAAACTGTTCGCAAACAGTTTGATGTTCGTTCAATAATATGTTCGATCAAGTTTGAATATGGGTTGTTCGTTCGATTATGTTCATAAACATTATAAATTCGACTGATCCATCCGTTCGTGAACAATCTGTTCGATTGTTTGTTCGTTTATGTTCAAAAAACATGGTATGCATTATTATAATTTATATTTTTTTTTTCTTTTTTATATCATATTTGGTTTAGTTTGGATGAATTTTTTTTAATGGTTATCAATAATAAAATATTATGATACTTTTGTTTTTCTTATATATATATAATATGTTTGGATTATTTTTTTCCAAATGTCATCAATAATTAAATATATAAGTATATAGCATTTTAATTAAAAAGTAATAAATTATTATGATACATAGCATGACAAATTTATTAACATAATAGATTGTATAATCAAATGATATATAATATAGTAAATCTAATAACATAATTGCTTCATATTTTTTCAAATGTAATCAATAATTAAATATTATAACATATGATTTCAATTAATAAATAATAAATATAGTATGGTAAATTGATGAACATAACATATTGTATAATCAAGTGATGTATAGCACTATAGCATAACAAATTTAATAATATAATAGTTTAGTTAAATATAGTATGGTAAATTGATGAACATAACATATTGTATAATTAAGTGATATATAATATGAAAAATTTAATAATATAGTAGCTTAATTAAATATNACTCTTACTTGGTCGGTAATTCTAAAACCTTAGGAAATTAGTCGAGGTTGTGCAAGCTAGCTCAGACACCCTCGGTGGTTAAAAAAAAAAAAACTTTTATTGTTTGATCTTTGTGGTTGGTGACGGTGGGTTGGGTTGGCAGAGAAGATGATGTATTTTTGGGTTTTTTTATTATTTACGGAAAGAAATGTGGTATTTATTTTCAATTATATGTAAAAGCAATTTGAAGAATAACTATTTTGTTGTATTTGTAAATTTGTTCTTGTGATTGCAAATTATAGAAACTTGTTCTTTATCACAAATTTTGTAACTATAGTTAAATGAGATGTTGCAAATTTTGATATAATAATATATTATTTGAAAAGGGTTATTATCCCTCACCTCCCATGAGGTTTGTGTTTTAGTTGTGAGACCCTACGAGTATAAAATAACATTATTTTTAACCTCCCTTCACATTTCAATTATTATCCCAAACCTCCCTTTTCCACCGTTTGTTAACTAAACTCCTTAACTGAAAAGATGAAATTCTATCATTGTCCTAATATGTTGAATAGTTTAATACCATTTTACATAAATACCCTTGATTGTATGTGTCGTGCCTTAGGAAAAAAATATTTGTTTGGTTCACTACTCTATGCTTTTTAGAATAGTATTTTAGAAAAAATAAAGTTGAATTGAGTTGGGTTGTTTTTATGAAAAAGATAATTATTAATGTTTTGAATTGAATAAAGTATGATTGAATTTTAAGAATATTGAAACAAATACGTTTTTTGGGTTTTTAGGATAGAATAGTGGAATAGGATAGTGGAAAAATAGTAAAATAGATGCTGCCGAAGAACAAATGTAGAAAGTAAATTCCTTTATGAAAACTTGTGTTTGTCTACAAACGAACAACATGTAAGTATAATGATTGAAAAAGAAATAAGAGTTGATAACGGAAATAAATCTGAGAAACCACAAAAGACTAGTATATAATGTAACTCAGTAACGGTTTGTGTATTGCAAGCTTAGTTACCACAGAAAAGGGAAGAAAATGAGTGGGTAATGTATAGCTTCTACGTAGAGAAAACAGAAGTTGAAGACGAAGTAACAAGCAAAATCCAGTCTTTGAAGAGAGAGAGACAAATAAGGGTTTAACTGAAATAAATGTGAAATTAAGAGTTAAGTGATAAATGAGGTGAAGTGTTAAGAGTAGATGGGGCGAAATGCGAATCGGGTAAATAATTCGGTGATAAGATAAGGAGTAATGCTACAGATACTGAAAGGGGTACATCGAATTCATGCACCAAATGACGTAGTACAATCTTGATCGTCAATTAATATTAATTTATAATTAATCAACGGTCAGGATTACGCCACATCATTCGGTGCATGAATTCGATACGCTCATTTCGGTAACTGTATTATTTTCCTAAGATAAGAGTAGAGTAAGTAGTCTCAAGTGATAGTTTTTTGTTTTATATGTTTTTTTTTTTTTTTAAATTATTATTAACTTGGGTAAAGCCCGCGAACCCTAATCCATTTACCCAACTCAATTAAAACTAGGGTGAGATTAAGTTCCCGAATGGATTAAAATCCTAACCCATTTACCCCTGTTGCCAGCCATTCATATTCAAGGCTTATACAAGCTAATATTTGCATACAAAATCTTCACAAGATATAGGACAGCTATACATTCCTCATTTTTGCAAAACACTGCAAATACTTTGTTGACCTTTCTAAGTGTTTTGTAGTTAGCTGAAGAATTCTAGCTATAGACTCAGTTCTAAGTTCTAACTGTACTCTCAATTGACTTCCATAATTCGAAAGAAGTAGAGTGTTTACTACATGAGATAGTACTCCTTGGCTTAATGTATTGAAAGCAACAAGGCTTGATCCTTCTTCATCCAAGTTACATACTCTAGATTTTCTTCCGTAGTGTTACTTTCTCCAGTACTAGTAGTCCTTGTATAATCTGCTTATGAGGAGCTAATCTGATTCCACCAATAAAGCCAATCAACTCATTTTATCGTAAAACCTGTGATGTTCACATAACAAAGTTTGCTTCTCAAGCTTGATAGCAGTGATGAAATTGAGGAACAGAAATTAGTGGTGAAGTATTTGAGCTTTGACAGGTAAGAACTTGATGATTCATTTACGTTCCTTTGTGAGTTTGTATTTGTTATAATGTTGTGCTTATGACTTGACCTTTTCTATTCTTAGCCACAATGCTGCTATATACACGTAGCGATATTAAATATTTGTTTAAAACATAAGTTTATGAGGGACTTTTCTTGATTGTCATTTTGGCATCTTCCTCGTATAACAGAATGTGACTTCATTAGCTGGCGATATTCAATGTAAATGATCATCTCCATTGATATTGTGTGTTCTATTAATTCTGCTTGGTTGAACAAATATGTATGGACCCAAACCCTATATATAATTATATATATATATAAGCATGGAAAGAAAATGGTATATTTTTATATATGTAAATGGTATGGGTACTTTTCTTCATCAGACCTCTATCTGCATAAAGTAAAGACTGTTTTCAAGTTTAGCTGAACCGTTATTGATGTATGTGCTCCAAATTATTTATGATTTTTAATTTTAGGGATATCAATATATATAGTTTCTTCGCCATCCGTCCTCCAGCGTCCTTTCACATCATAATAAGATAAAGATGCCGATGATAACATATATTAGATGGTGCCGGGTGGATAGATTCTATGAGATCTAAGTTCTGCGTTGAAATTGACCATGGAATCGCACAGAAAGCATATTTTTTTCTCGATAAGAAAGAAGCAACATGACAGGTAAAAAGTGGTTAAATCCATCTTTTAAAAAGATTTGATTTTGATGCCATGATTATAACTTGAAGATTGAGGGTGAAAATTGAATGATTAATGAATTTCTTGCCCTGTGGAAAGGGTGATTAGTTTGCGCTGATTCCCAAGTTCTTTACGTGATCAAATATCTTTTCCTTTGATGGAGAGTTGGTCGATGTCATATCCATCCCACAAGATACTTAACTTCAATATCTTCTATTCTTCTCTATTATATTTGAGGGCATGGCTTTAATATCATAAAAGATGAAATATAAATGCTGTAAATCATTCCATCAATCAATTTTTTGATTAAATATAATTATATTATTGTGATTGAAAATCTTCCAAAATTACTCAATCAAACAATTTCTTAAACATAATTATATTATTGTGATTGGTAATCATTTATAATTACTCATTCAATTAATTTTCTGATTAAGTTTAATTATATTATTTTAATTTTTTATTATATAGTTAAACTTTTGTATAAATATATGATATATTTACAATTGAATTTATCTGAATCTATCTTTTGGACATATTTTGATATTTCAATTGTCTCTCTTGTCTTCTCAAATAGAATTCTCAGATATACTCCAACTTTCTTCAAATTACCCCTCTTACGGTCTTAGCCACTCATTCTTGACAATAAACATTCACATTAATTTTCTTTATGGTTATAACAACAAAATGTGTTACTTTTATATATATATATATTCAGGACCTAAGTTGAATGATTAGTGATTAAATAGATAATGTTATGCCGAAATAAAACTTTTGTAATTTTAATTTTTATATAAGTTTTGAAGTGTGTATATATAGCCTCGGAGGTAGTGCCAGCACCACCTCATTTTAGAGCTAGTTCAGTGCTCCGTTTTTGCATTGCAACTCTCTCTCTCTCTTTCTTGCTCTTTCCCGCTTGCTGGAAACTCACATTCCGGTGACATACCAGTCAAGAACTTGACCCTCCTGTCGGGGCTCCAAGGAAAAAGGACCAGTTCCAGTGGTCAGTTAAGTCACACAACCACCACCACCATTTTAATCATTCTCTCAAAGTATGGAATCTTGCACCTTTACTGATTTCTTCAACTAATTAATCACTCTACTCTTTATCAAATCAATTCTTTTTTTTTTCAATAATTATTACTAGAAAATTTTCTTAATGTGTTTTACCATCAGATTAATGCAGGCGCATGCTTGAAAGCCCATCTCAAAGCTTATGTATATCCCTTACTTTTTCTTGTTTGAAGTTCCTTTTTTCTTAAAGATGGTGTCTCAGGATAGAGAGACAGTAAAACAATTATTATGCCGATACCACAGTTTCATCATTTTCATAAATTCACTCTCTCACCAGTAATAGGTAGTTTCCTGGTATATTCATCTTCGTTACATTGATAAATGATATAATAATTCCTGATCGCTTTGACAAGCTTGTAGTTCTCTCTGTGTTTACATCAAGGAGGAAAACACATTGGCCTGGTAACTAGTCTGAATCATATTAATTTTCCAGGTTCTTTAACTTGAAATTGTTTTAAGTTTTCAATGGTTTCTTTGTTTTCTAAAATCGTTTTTTAATTTCTTTTTCAACTTAATAAAAATTTGGGAAGATGAAGATCTAACTGTGTTTTGGCATCTTGTGTATAAATATTCATCCTCTCACAGCCAGTTTCACTTTTAATGCACAGTGCACAGCACAGCAGTAGATCTTTGAAGCTTTTTTCTCTTCTATAATTAATTTTTATTCTCGTACAATATTTGAACTTTTTGTTTCTAGATTTCCTAGCCTACCATGCACATTTGCGTCATCTAGCTCACTTGCCTACCAAATCATAAACTCTCTTTCCCATGCATTAATTTGTCAGTATTCTGAATCTTGAGCCGCATTGTATGCGTTGCAGTGGGTGAAGGTTTGACTTATAACTGCTAGCCGCAGTTTTTAAGCTATTGTTTTTGTTTTCTTTACCAAATTAACATATTCTGTGCAGACTGCAGCAGTTGGTTTGGTGAAGATAGGCAGATTCCAGTTTTAAGAAGAAGCATTGCATTAATGGCGAGGTAGACACGCCTTTAATAATATGATATGCTACAAAGACATTAACGTAAAGCAAAAGGTTTGTTTGTACTTTGTGGATTCACCCTACCATATCTCTAACTCTTAGTCGCCAAGGCGTTCTTCCCTTTTTAAGCCATTAAATATTAATGTCTCTCTCTCTCATTCTCCCTCTGTAATTTGTTTAGTTTCGAGTTTAATTGGCCACAAAATAATAATATATATATAAGAATAGATGTTGCATATTATATTGGCGATGGATAGCATAAAGCTAAATTTTTTCACTCAGGTTAATTAAAGACGTTACATCACATTCACACGTGATGAGTACTGAGGTAGGGCAGCGGCACTAAATGATGTAGTGGAAACTTTCTCGTTAGCTTTCTTCTGGTTTGGCTTTTATCACTTGTTCTCTTCTTCCTTAACTATGTTCTATTCATGATTTGTCATCATATCTCATCGCCCGTTCTCCAAATTTTATTTTCTTACTTTGTGCCTAAACCGGAAAAAACCCGGCTCGATTGATTGGGCTAGGCTGAGGCCTCTCTCAGACGGTCCATCATGGTAGATGGGCTTGTAAATCTATTTGCTAGGAAAGAGAAGCGATTGTTGAGTTGAAAGATGAATACTATTGTATTACCCATAAGTTGTACTGTAATCTAATTATAGACTATATTCCACCAAAAGGTGGAAATGCCAGTGAGAAATGCAGGTGCAGCTACAAGAACATGTGTCTTGGGTTTATAAACAAGAGGAACTACATACACTGCTGATATTCTCTTTTACAACCCATGTCGTCCATCACCTTTAAAAGCCTTGTCCTATTTACTAATGCTTTTTACAGTCTAGGCGCTGATTGTTGTATGTCTTGTCACTTTAAGATAAGCTTTTTGATGAGTTAAAGCTCCTTCTGTCCTTCATCTCCGCCGAAAAGTAGAAGGGATGGAGTTTTGTGTATAATTATGCTAGTAGTCTACAAGCACCACCCCTGCAAACTAGTTGGGAGTAAATAAAATTCAATTCTTTAATTTCTTTTAATTTATTCTACACCATAAAAACCCGAGAATAAAAACAAATGGATTGTCCACTGGAAACATACTGACGCAATGTATCCATTATTTTCAGGTGCACATATTAATGCATTTCATAATCGTCTCTGTAAAGCTCATAGTCTTGTGATTGGGGACAATACAAAGGCGGATCCACACACTTTCTAATCTCAATATAAAGTAGTAGTAGTGGTAAAGCAAGTAGTGGAGGATTTAATGGAACCCATTAATTTTATCTGAAATCGAAAGCCTACCTTACGCCAGAAGTAATGACAAGATTTGTTGCTCTGAAATTACATTTTTCATTTCTTATTTTCACCCGTTAATGTTTTTCTAGACTCGTAGAGTTAATTTATTAAAAAAAAAAAATTATTTCTTTTTCAAAAGCTTTGTGTTGTCAATTCTGCATTTTTTCACGTCTGCTTGCTTTGATCAGAGATGCATAAGCTTAGCACTGAGAAGTGATAAAACACTGTCGATTTTTGATGCTTCGTTCTGCCTCTGTTTAGCTTGCAGCCGTGCTAAGTGTCTGTACTCTGTCCTACAATCAAAAATCCAGAACCCATCTGTTATATATGCCCAAAGATTCTCAACGTAAAGTGCAAAATATTGAGCAATCACCTTTCATATATATCTCATCTTTGACCTTTCATTTTGTCATTTCTGTCTCTTCGTGTGGTGGAATACGGCCATATATGTGTGTGTGTGTGTGTGTGTGTGTGTGTGTGTGTGTTTTGCTGGTCTATTAAAACGCTTCAAGTGTCTTCAAAGTCCTAGCATTTCCTTTTGAAGAACTCAGTGAAGGTGGTCTTTGTTTTTGTACAGATATGCCCCTCATGCAAAAAAGAGACCCTGAGGAGAACTATGTGGCGTCCATGAACCAGAAGAAATTATTTGAGGCGATGCCAAGAACTGGAGATAACTTGGAAGATGTAAAATATTGTAATGGGAGAAAGAAAGGAAGAAGAAGATATAGAGGAGCCAAAGAAGAGAGGTTACCAGATTCAACGCTTGATCTAAATTCAAACCGTTCATGCAAAAGCCTTAAGTTCCAATGCAGGCCTGGATATGGCCAGTTGGGAATCAAGTGCATTGTTAAAGCCAATCACTTTCTTACCGAGATAACAGGATCAGACTTGAGTCACTATAGTGTTAGTTTTATATCAGAAAACTACTGTATTTAAAGATGTTTCTTTTTAAGGTTTAATGGCTAATGTAGAGTTACTTTGGTTTTGTTTTCTGGCGCAGGTTAAGATAACCCCTGAGGTTAATTCTCTTAAATTGAACAAAGCTATTATGACCCAGTTGGTAAAACTTCATCGAAACAGTGACTTGGGGATGAGGCTTCCTGTTTATGATGGAGGAAGTACCCTTTACACAGCTGGAATGCTTCCTTTTACCTCAAAAGAGTTTACCGTTGCATTGGTTGATCAACAGAGGGGCACGCGTTACGTAAGGTAATTTAGTATCTCACTTGCTATGAACTGGTCATGTTTTCCTGGAATTTAGAGTTTTTAGTTGGCGTGTTTGTTTAAAGCTAATGTACTGCTGCTTAAAATATCACTAATTATATCAGGAAACGAGAATTTAAAGTGGTGATAAAGTTTGTAGCTCTTGCTAGCATGGTACAGTTACGCCAGCTTCTTTCTGGGAAACAAGTTGATTCCCCTCAAAAATCCATTAAGATTATAGATATTGTGCTAAGGGAAATTGCGGCTCAAAGGTTCATTTTATTTCCTTAAATTTGAGTTTACAATTTTCATGTTTAATTTAACTGAAGTTTCTGCCGGTAAGTATAAGATTCTTCATCCATTTGTATGAATGCATCTAGGTACTTACCATTTGGAAAATCCCTTTATTCTCCTATTTTTAAGACACCAGAGCAGCTGGGTGGTGGTTTAGAGTCATGGCGTGGTTTCTACCAGAGTATAAGACCTACTCAGATGGGACTGTCACTCAATATTGGTAGGAGTCCTCGGAAACATTATATTCATTTAATTATTATTGTTATGGCATTCATTTTCACTGCCACGGTTAGTATTCTTCTTTTCTTATGTTTCTTGCCTTTCCAGACATGTCCACAACTGCTTTCATTGAACCACTTCCTGTCATTGAATTTGTTGCCAAAGTTTTGGATAAAGATGTGTATGCAAGACCACTGTCAGATGCAGATCGTTTTAAGGTATTATATGTCATAGAAGCCATGTGATCATACCTTTCATAAGTATCATAATTTTGGACAAACTTGGGGAGGTATTTATGTAAATCTAATGCATAATTTCAATAACTATATATCAAATGATAAAAGCATCCTGTTTATCCATGTTAGTGATCTTGTGCTGCTCACTCTAACTCCTCAAAGGAGATCTAATTGTTTCATTTGCTGCCTAAAATTGAGAGTAGTTGCTTCATCTAAACTCCCAAAGAGCCACCTATATATTTTTCTAGTAGCTTGTCCTGTGCAATTAGATCGAATTAGTGTCAGAATAATGCTTATCCATAGGACAGAGAAATTATGTCTGCCCTTAAAAATGTCAACCAGAAAAGTGGCTGTATTCAGGGAACTAAGTACAATACAGAGTAGCAGATGAAATGCAGAAAGCTTGTTTTTGTGACTGTCTCATATCATCCTTCATTTGAGTTTAAAAGTTTAGGATATATTTTTGTAATGTAATTAAATTATGGTTGTGTCAATATTATACAGGTCAAGAAATCCCTTAGAGGTATCAAAGTTGAAGTAACTCACAGGGGAAACATACGAAGGAAGTATAAGATTTCAGGGTTGTCAACACAGCCAACTAGGGATTTAATGTAATAATATCTATCCTGAACTTTGCCTCTATGGTTGTTTTATATGTATAAGCATTTTCCAATGTTCTAAGTTCTAGGATTTTTTATTTTTTTTCCCTTATCCTTTAAACAGTTTTCCACTTGATGATCAAATGAATATGAAGTCAGTTGTTGAGTACTTTCAAGAGGTGTATGGCTATACCATTCAATATACTCATCTACCTTGTCTTCAAGTTGGAAACCGGAAGTACTTGCCCATGGAGGTCTCTGGTTATTTCTTTTCAATCTTTTGTATGCGACAATATAAGATTCTTCAAGCCAATTCATGCTATTATTATTACAGGCTTGCAAGATAGTTGAGGGACAGAGATACACAAAAAGGTTAAATGAAAAGCAGATAACTTCTTTGCTAAAAGTTTCATGCCAAAGACCTCGTGAACAAGAAATGGATATCTTACAGGTCTATTTCAGCAGATCCTTGAAAATTTTCGCATTATTTTTCAATAAACCAAATGACATGAAACTGAATAACTTAGACAGACAATAATTGTTTAACCGAAGGTAAATACTAGACTTGTAGATATTTGTCATCATATTTTCCGTATCTTCTATACTTACATATTCAGTATGCTTGCCAAAGGTAGTTATAGGTTGGAGGGTTATTCTTGGATAGAATGTTTATTTATTTACCCAAAATAAAAAGCTAGCTATTTTAAGAGTTCTGTTGTGTATTTGCAGACAGTTCACCAAAATGATTATGGGCAAGATGAATACGCAAAAGAGTTCGGAATCAAAGTAGCCAGCAAGCTTGCATCAGTCGAAGCTCGGGTTCTTCCGGCTCCTTGGGTATGTCCAAAGTCATCTACTCATTACAAGATTCAGATTTGTATTGTTAACATTTTACTCTTTTATACCTTTGTTAATAGCTGAAGTATAATGATGCTGGAAAAGAAAAAGAACATTTGCCTCAAGTAGGTCAGTGGAATATGAAGAATAAGGTTAGTTAATGTCAAGAACTGAAAAATATTAAGAATTCACAGCAAACTTCCATTTCTCTTTTTCAACACAAATATTTCTATGTAATCTAACGCAATTTTTTTTGTTTAACTGCAGAAAGTGATAAATGGAAGCACTGTAAGATATTGGTCATGTATTAACTTCTCTCGAAGTGTCCAAGAGAACACTGCTGAAGCTTTTTGTCAACAGTTGGTTCAGACGTGCCAAATCTCTGGCATGGTAGGCTTTCCTATATAGAATTGAAGCACAGATGAATGACATCTAATAGTCACTGTACCCAATATTATACTATTGCTTCTACTGGTCCCCATTGCATATGTTTGTAATAAGATGGCACTGGCCTCTTTTCAGGAATTTAACCAAGAACCTGTTATTCCAGTCTATTCAGCAACGCCAGATCAGGTAAAGAAGGCTTTAAAATACGTGTACGATGCTGCAGCAAGCAAACTTCAAGGGGAAGAACTGGAGTTAATTATCGCCATTCTTCCGAACAATAATGGCCCTTTATATGGTATTGGTTTCTGTTGCAATATACCCATTTGGTTTATCTTACAATAATAATTCGAAGACTCATTTGTTAAACGCATGCAGTGCAGGAAGTTGGAATCTGAAGTTGTAACACTACAATACTTGACACATCGCTTTGTCACATACCTTTATGTTTATAATTTACCTTGATTATATATTTTGAACATATGCACTTCTTTCCTCATTCTTATGTAATTGAAAAGTATGCCTCAAACATGTAAACAATCTGATTTTGAGTTTCATAAGGAATTAATTTGGTAACCCTGTCTTTGGTTTTGCAAAGAAAGTGATACACTCTCTGATTCAGGTGATCTGAAACGAATTTGTGAGACAGATCTGGGGTTGATTTCTCAGTGCTGCCTTGCAAAACATGTATTCAAGATCAGCAGGCAATACCTTGCAAATTTGTCTCTAAAAATCAATGTCAAGGTCTGTCAGAGTCATTTGATATATTTGTGACTCTGCTAATATTTACGGTATTTCTCCTGTATAGTATGATCTTTCTTTATTTTTCTTTTAAACTTGATATTGTTCATTTTTCTTTAGATGGGAGGAAGAAATACTGTGCTTTTAGATGCTCTAACTTGGAGGATTCCCCTTGTTAGTGACATTCCAACAATAATTTTTGGAGCTGATGTAACTCATCCAGAGTCAGGAGAGGACTCAAGTCCATCTATAGCTGCTGTAAGTGAATTAAACCCTGTGGATTAAAATCTTACTGTTGAATGTATCTTAGCCATTACTACTACTGCTACACAGGTTGTAGCCTCACAGGACTGGCCTGAAATTACAAAGTACGTGGGTTTGGTATGTGCTCAGCCTCATCGGCAAGAACTAATTCAAGATTTGTTCAAAACCTGGCAAGACCCTGAGAGGGGTACGGTTACTGGAGGCATGATCAGGTTTTGTACCTTTAACGCTGTTAGAGTTTCACATGACTAAATTTTGGGTTGTCATTAGTTAAGAGTCACCCTCCCAACGGTCTATAGGAATGAAGACGTTATACCAAGTTCTAGCTTGTTGATCCTGATTTGCTCATCTTCAATATGGCTGAGAATGGCACCCGTTTTGCAGTGATATTTAAAGAACTGGCTAAAGCATTGGACATAAATGCTTAGAAATATGAGGATCTATTTCATTTGGTAATAAAATGGATAGTTAATACAACCAAATTTCGTTGATATGGTTTTGAGATATTGGATTTTATAATTCATACAATACATAGCACTTTTTTTTTTCTTTTGTATTGAGTTTTGTAACTGTCTTCAAGGAAGCACTTCTATTGTATAAATACTTGCTTACTGGGTAGCTTGCATTTTGCTTGAGAGTTGAGATCACTCACTGACTGCATGTATTAATGAACTCAAAATCTGCGTGTTAAGTATGAGCTGTTGTACACTTGTACTTACTGGCAGTTTAATAATTCATGCTACTGCAGGGAGCTCTTACTGTCGTTTAAGAAGGCCACTGGACAAAAACCACTAAGAATAATATTTTACCGGTACAGTCAGTACCCAAAGTTGATTAATCGCTAAGGGTCAAGGGTTTCAATTGTAATAATTTGTGTTGTATTCTATAATTTTTTTTAGAGATGGTGTTAGCGAAGGCCAGTTCTACCAGGTTCTGCTTTATGAACTTGATGCGATTCGTAAGGTTAGTCAACACGGCTTATTCGGATTTTATGAATTATGCCTTTCATGTATTTATATACTGGCTATGTTCAGGCTTGTGCATCACTGGAAGCTAGTTATCAACCCCCAGTTACATTTATTGTTGTCCAAAAGCGGCACCATACAAGACTCTTCTCGAGCAACCACAAAGACAGAAATAGCACTGACAAGAGCGGAAATATCCTACCTGGTAATAACTTCCGTTTCTGGTGGTTTTCTGTGTTTTGTGATTGATCAATGGAATATAAATGACTTCTCCAAGGAACAAGTCAACCCTGCTGCCAGTGAAATTAGGTTCAAATAAACCAAATAAACAACTGCATCCTTTGTGCCACAGATCTAGTCAAATTTTGTGGCTGAGCTAGTTTGCCTTCTGAAATTGTGATGCAACAGTTATTCAAAAGTAACAACTTAGTTCTTATGAATTTGATGTTTTTAACGGATATGCAGGAACAGTGGTGGACACTAGGATTTGTCATCCTACCGAATTTGACTTTTATCTATGTAGTCATGCAGGAATCCAGGTTTGTGGTGGAAATTTTGCTTTGAATTTTTGGCATAGAATCCCAATCCCATATATGTATGTAGCATGTTTAGTCAAACGCTCACTTACGCGGAAATGCTAATTGACAGGGCACTAGTCGACCTGCTCATTATAATGTTCTCTGGGACGAGAACAATTTTACTGCAGATGAGATACAATCTCTGACAAATAACCTTTGTTATACGTAAGAAATCAGTTCCCATGTTGTTCCTACAATTTGCTTTTTTTTTTTTTTTTTTTTTAACAGTAATTAATTATGTGGTTGCAGGTATGCTCGATGCACACGATCAGTTTCTATAGGTAAAAATCTGGTTATATCTTGTCTTGAAACATAGGTATATGTAAGCAAATACTAGTACTAACACCCCATGTTGTTGGCTACAACCATATGATTATGATAGTTAACATGCAGTAAAAATATGATTATTAAATACAATCGTTACTATATATGCAGTGCCTCCTGCGTATTATGCTCATCTGGCAGCCTACCGAGCTCGATTCTACATGGAACCTGATGCCCCTGAAAATGGGAAAATCCGACACATCCGCCCCTTACCTCCTTTGAAAGACAAAGTCAAGAATCTGATGTTTTACTGTTAAACCAACTCAATCAAAGTGGAACATAAGTACATAGGATAGAGATATTTCTCTCTCACTCACTCACTCACTCTAATTATGTAGCTCTATGTTTTTATTAAGGTAAGGATTGAATATGTAGTCTCATACGAACGAATTAATTGGCGGGCAGAGCATATTAATGGTAGAAATGATGGATGGATGACCGTCATATGAAATCAAAGTTGGTGACTTTTTTTATCTGAATAATTAATATTTATTATTATCTTTTCAAATATTGCTTCTGGGTTGATTTTTTAATCCAATAATGCATCTTAATTTCTCAGAGTTAGGGGGCCATCCTTTTCAATTTTGAATTCTATAAGTGTGAATTGTGAAAGTTATCAGAAAGTTCTTAGAATCTTCATAAAGGTACTTTTTTTCCAAAAACAGCTAATGAGGAAACTGGAAAGAGTGAAAAGAGGATATTCTAACGCCCCTAATTTCATGAAACCTTCCTACATCAACTTATTAATATTAAACCCATAAAAACTATTTATTAAGAAGACTTTTTTTTTTTTTTTTTTAAAATTTATGACATGAGGTGTTCGGATCACTTTACACGCATCTCAAGTAATCTTTAAGACTTTGAGACTATTCGATCAAATAAGAGCTCTAATAATTACTCTTATTAGTACTCAAAGAATGATTTGAACTCAAAATCTTTTGAATAATAGACTCAATAATCTTTTATCGAATTTTATTAGGAAGATTGGAGGTACCAATTTCATTAAATTACTGTTGGTTTGTTTTAGTATTTTGAATAGTATTTTTGAAAAAGTAAAGAGTTTGGTGGTAATAACGAGATAAGATTTAAAAATTAATAAAAACACCTCTTAAGTTTGTTAATTTATTAAACATCTCTGTAATAAAAACATTAAAAATTACAAAAACACCTCCACCCACCCATTAAATACCGGCCATCACCGTCGGAGGGTGGCTGAAGTCGCAGAATCGATGCATTACCAGTTGGATTTGGCCAGTCATGCGTTGAGATGGCCTTTTCTAACCAGATCCACCATGAATCTGACTAAAAAGAGCCAGATCTACAGCTAGATCTGGCTATTAACGGCCAGATCTGGTCGCATTTGGTCGTCAACGACAGCCATATCTTGGTCGTCATTGACAATTAGGTACAGCTAAAGATCTGGCTGATCTTTGGCTGTAGATCTGACATTTTCCAGCCAAACCTATGGTAGATCTGATCAGAAGGCCAGAAAAGGCTATATCAGCACATTACCGGCTAAATCCAACCGATAGTGCGTCATTATACCAGATTTTAGCTATCTTCCAGTGATAGTGGCTAAAATTTGGTAAATATAGGTGGGTGGGGATGTTTTTATCTATTTCTAAACTTTTTTAGGAGAGTGTTTAATTAAATTAATAAATTTAGGAGGTTTAAAAATAATTAAATAAAGTATAATAGTATTTTTATATAATGGAAATAAATATGTATTTTAGAAATGATAAGAATAGGGTGAGATGGAAACAAATATGTATTTTAGAAAGGATAAGAATCGGATGAGCCAAGAATAGGAAACATACGCACCCTAAGCTATCATAGGCTCATAGCTCATTCAAAATATCTTAAAAGGAAGCAAAAAATAAACACTTTAATTTGATAATATATAATGCTGATAATAGTGTAAAGTGGAGTGGGACCACATAACCTATGGAGTGGGACCCTTAGATTGATGGTGGATCTTTAATTTAAGAAATGTCGCCTTCATCACAAATTGACCGGGAGAGCCAAAGGTTGCATCGCTTTCGACACATGTTAAGGAATTGACACGTGAACGTGCTACTTACTGCAGAAGATGGTCCCCACTCCCAGTAACATACTACTTTTTTTTATGGTCCACGTAGTTTATGCACATCACGATCACATCGGGATCAACTGTAGATAGAATTTGTAAAAAGATTAATATTAATTTCTTTTTTTGTTATCATCAATCAAGTTCTTAATTATAATTTTTTTTTTAAAAGGCACCGATTGAAATTTATAGCAGTGGAAATGGGACATGTGTCCACTCTTTCAGTCCACCTCGAACTCTCCCTCACTTCACAGTCACACTGGGTCTGGCGGGCCTGTGGTCTGTGACTCTGCCTCGGCCTCATTATTATTACGGTGAAGGGTCCCGTTTGGTTAATTGCCTTTATTTGGTTTGTTGCAGAAACTCACATGACCCCCTTTTTGAATTCAATTTTAGAATTCTGTTACGATGCTACAGACGTTACTTGTTTACCTTTGCTTTCACATGCCAATGTTACATTGTGTGATAGTGATAGCTCCCACCATTAAATTAATTAATTACAATTATGTGTTAAATTGGGCAATCAGCTGTGGGTTTAATCTTGTAAAAGAATTTTGTGTACTTTGATGAAAAGGGACAAGGGTAGTAATAGTGTATGGTAAAAGTGATAGTTAAAGCTTATATTGACAGAAACTTTATATGGAAGCAATTCCTGGCCTAGAAAGTGGAAGATGCCGGTTTCTGTTATCATCTTTTAATAAAACCCTTTACCACCACTGGCGTGTTTCTGGGATTATACTACTACACTACTCCAGTGGGTATCATCTAAGACATACCCCACCTCATACATATGCATGGTCCTCATCTCCCCCTATATCTATCTATTAGTATTATATGAAGCTATGATACCTCTCTACACACTATACCTTACCATATTTTAATCTAAGTAGATGATATAAATAAAAGTAAGAATTTGTTGTGTGTATTATAGTTGCATGAAGAGGTAGTAATAAAAACAGTGCAAACTACATATAATTCCTCCTCCAAGTAAAATCTCCTTGAAACTAACAAGAGCATTACTTAAAATTTACATGATGTTATTACTGTTACTGGCGTGATGATTGATGATGGGATCGGGCAAGGCTTGCCATGCCGAAGCGGCGATGAGAGGGCGGCTGTGCCAACCCAGTGTCAAACACCCTTCGTTTTCCTCAACACAATATCCCTCCGCCGAGAAAAGTGTGAGAAGCATACTGGCTTGCCTAAACGCGTTAGAACCCAAATGCAATGGCCTAAAACCGGCTCCTTGAAGCCGCGTCCTCCACTTTGCCAGCGGCTCGTGCCTCTCCACCCTAGCCGCTCCCTCGCAACACACAACGTTACATATCTCTCTCTGTATATAAATTTCGGCTACAGCCTTCTCCGGCTGAAGTGAACAAGCCTCAAGTGAGTCGAACATCGTTGAGTAGTAATACAAAGCCTTACTAAACCGGTCCAAGAATTCGGATTGGTTATGATTCGCTTCTTGCTCAACTACTGTCATGATCTTCGGGTTCAAGTTTCGGATCCAACCCAGTACCATTTCTATCGGTGAATTTCGGCTAGGGTCCGACCCTAGTAGTTTATGCAGCTGCATGATTGAATTGACCGCCAAGGCTTCCTTTGGGCTAACCTGGAGCATCCACGGCTTTACATCCTCCAGGCGCGAAGCCGCTACGCCACGAAAAGCGAACCTGATATTCACGGACCGGGCCAACTCCGCCAGCCGCAACCCGATTTCGCGGAGAGAGTCACGCCCATCCGGCGACGGTGGGCCAATGCCCGTTAACCGCAACAAGGGAGGCCCACCTGGACGCAAAGCCAATGCCTGAATCAACGCTGGCCATTGCAAACCATGCATCAAATTAAAATCAACCACGTGGACACAGTCGTGACCGTCGAAAGCTTCTAAAATCGCCTGATTAGCTGTGAAGTGAGCGAATTTTAAGTAAGGACAGGCCTCGTAGAAGTGATGATATAAAAACTCATTTTCGTAGGCGGAGCCGCAGACGGCGCCACCGACTCCGACAATCCGGCGGCTCAATGCGTCGATGAAGTACCCAGCCACTTTTCCGATACCGCAACCGGTATTAACATGAGTGAGCAAGCTTTTCATATCTTCGATGAGCGAACCAGCTAATGCCAGCTCTCCACGTTGTACTGATTCGGCGCAAGTCAATAACATGTGGACCAGTCTTATTCCGGAATCTTCTTCCATGGCCGTAACCACCATCAACTGCGGCTGTTGCGCAGGTATATTCTGCTCAGGTAGTTGAGATGGAATTATATTGTCGGCCAAGTAATTATTCACTACCGTCTGATTTGGTGGGGGGCCTGGACCGGGACCAGCCATTAGATCGGGAAAGTCGGGTAGATTGGTTGGTACAGGGACAGGCTGGTTAAATTCGGACAAAAGAGAGTCAACCCAGGAGGCAAGATCAGAGGGATTGTAATGGACGGTATCGGAGGCGAGTAGAGAAATCTCAGCGGGAGAGTTAACCATAACGTTTTCAAGTCGTTCAAGACGCTGAGCCACCTGACGGAGCTCGGAAGATCGTACCTTGTAACCGGCTCCAGCGAGTAACCCATCGATGTCGGCGGATGGTTTGTTAGCTGAAGAGGAAGAGGTTCCATTGCTGCTTCCACTGGAAGCAGCAGGGTCGTAAGTAACCATTTATTATTTAGAAAATAAAATATTGGTGATAGATTGGGAAGATGTTGATCAGATTTGGATATGAAAAGGGTTTAATGTATCGGTTATATTAATCATTTGATGGCGCCGCCTGCCTGAGAGAGTGGGAGTGGAAAGTGATAAGTGAAAGAGAGGAGAAGATGAGTTTTTGAAAAAGAGAGAATACAGTTAACAGGAAAGCAGAAGCAGATGTGTAGAGACTAGAGAGTAGATGATATGTACCATCAACCTGCATTCAACTATAAATTTTTGCCCCTCTATTTTCTTCAATTTCCTTTCTTACCACTTCACTTTTTCATTTTCAAACTTACTTACATAGTAACTGTTTTAAGTCAATATAAGTCAATGTACCACATGCCTTGACTTAATAACAGCGGTTATACTATAAAACTTATTTTTTACTAAATAAATATTCCATTGTGAAAATATCCATACATATCTGCATCAATACGTGGATGTCCACGTCAAAGCAAGCATTAGTATCTATTAAACTGAACCGGGGAATGAAAACGGACATCTCCATTACAACATTGCAAGTGATAAGCAGAATCAGTGAATCAAAAATGGCCTCAATTAAATTATTATTCTTGTTATATTATACATCTACGTAAAATCTGAAAATGACTTTTGAACAGATTGAAAGGACTAATATGATTTAATGTGAAAACGAACTTTGTTTATATTGATTAATTAACTAATCTACATGTAGTTTTCGTTATTAATGAAGGGTTTAGTGTCAGTGATCTCTGGCCATAGCTGACATCATTGTTAGGTAGCTCCAATTACACTTTGACCCCTCACCTATCATAGAACAAGTTTCCTTTCTTTCATATCGAAAACATACAAGTCACCACCATTTTTCAAATTCAAACATTAAATTTAACAAAAACACTAAAAGGGTAATACTGTCATTTAGCCTATCTCAACATTAAATAAAAAAATAAACGTAACAAAGAATGCCGATATTGGCTGTTGTGTCAAAAATACACACTGATGTCAATACCACCAATTAGAGTTTAACAATCACTAAAAGACAAAATAATATTAGCTGTCAAAACTCAAACTGGCTCAAATATATATTTTATATCAATCATATCTCTTAATAAGATAAGGATTAAGAAGTGATCTTCACATGTCAAAGCAACTTGTAAAAATACTCATTCACGTCTCTTTGCGAAAGAGGGGGCTGGCATATAAGAGGTGGGCACAAACGAAAGCTTCAACCATTATTTTTTCTCTGTAAATAAAATATTTCTCTATTTTTGTATACTTTGTAAGCAATATCAGAAAAATAGTCAGAAAATAATAAAATAACAGTGGATGTAGAATTCGCTTTAAACATCCGAACCACTATAAAAATCTCGCTTGTCCATCTATTATTTATGTTTCTTACAAACATGTATAACTTTACACCATAATTAACTCTCATAATCATTCACGTATAATTTTTAAGACTTTCTTAATACTTTACACATACAAAATTGTTATAGTCAAAATCACGCATCAATATTACCTTTTTAAAAGGGTAATATTGGAGACACACAAATACCGTACATCTATTTCTACCAAGAAGATGTAAGCGAATACAAAAATGAAACTCTACTCATATTTGCGAAACCAGATTTAATGGAGTACAATCACTGCACCAACAAGAGCTTAGCCATGTCCCAAACCTAAATCAAAGAGAGCCCCACCTCTGTCATGAGTCAATATTTCGTGTGGTGTGATGTGGAAAAGATTTGAAATATTTGGGGATGGTAGATGAAATTTGTTGTATGGAAGAATTTTTTTTATTTTTTTTATAACCCTCAGAGTTTGAATTTGTCCATTGGATAAGAATCTCGATAAACTAGTGATAGTTTCGTATGGAAGAATTTGTTATATTGATAAGTTCGATTTTATTTAATTGGTGATCTAAATACTGGGAAGAATTCAAATATTTGAAGGCCGTGAATGAATTTTGTTGTGCTGGAGATTTTTTTTTAATTATTATTATTATTAGAATTTAATTGGGGATTGAAAACTTTTTGGGATTAATGATAATGTTTATTAATTTTTGTTCAATAGTTAATTTTTATTATTTTGGTTTTCGGATTTGTTTATATATGTTTTAATTTTGGGATCAAAATGAGATTTTTTATAATCAATTATTCTTTTGTTAAAAGTTTGTAAAGGTAAAATTGTTATTTTAGAGGTCAAAACTCAAAAGTGTATACATTAGAATTTAAATTGAGAGGAGGAAAAATGGGTGTAACATTGTGTGTTTTAGAAATAATGGGACAAATGTTCTTTTTCAATACCTTGAGGGACAACATGTAATTTTGCTTTGCTCAGTCTATACACTAGTAGTCTAGTACTCGCGTTAAAGGTACAGACTCTGTAAACGGCGAATATTCACCAGTAGACATCTGTCAAATTAAAATTAATCAAGAGTTTTTAATAAAATAATGTTCTGTCAACATCATCTGTAGATATGTAATTAGATAAGGAAAGATTTATTATATTTAATTTCGATATTTTCAACTTGGCAATTATGAATAGAAATAAAAAGCTGATGACTGAGGTCTGATATAAAGAAATAAGAAACACAGGCAGGCATACGCCGCACGCATAAATTATAAGCCTCGTGGCCGTGGGCATCTGTTTCAAGTTTAATTGCCCACTGAATCAAATAGTGGTGCTTGTGAACTCCGTTAAAAATAATATTACACATCTATCGTTATTATACAATATTTTTTATATAATATTATATAACAAAATATAATTAGATAAAAATTTAAATTAATCAATTATATTTTACCACATAATATTATATAAAAAATGTTGTATAAAAATGATGCATATATAATATTACTCATCCATTAACAACACACTACTCAACGTTTTAAGTTGATCAAGTATGATGGTTGACTCATTTTTCTAAAGGGTTTTTCTTGACTCCAGAATTTTGTTGTTTAATTATAGCTTAGGAGAATTTTTTTTTGTTATAAACCCTTTTTATAAACCACTTTATTCAAAGTCTATCGTTGCGGCCTCCAAAATCATTTATTAAATTAAAAACTTTTAATAAATTAGGGTATGTTTGATATAGAATTTAAATACAACTAAAAAATTTGAATTGTATATTAGTTTTTAAACATTATTTTTGAATCACAAATCAAACAAGCCCTTAATTAATGTTATACTTTAGAGTTAAGTTTGAAAATTAAAGCGATTTTGTCACAAACAAAATCTACAATTATAATTACCAAAATCTTTGTTTGACCTTTGAGTTTTAAAGTTTACTTTCTTTGGTGATAAAGTCTCTCACTAGAAAGAAGTCACCCCAATCTATTGCGAGAGGACAAATATTCCCTGTTAGTTTCGGAAACAAAGGGGGAAAAATGATGGGTTAGTATGGGTGTTTCTGAAATTAAGGGGGAAAATTGTTCTTTTCACGATAGATTGGGGGTTAAAAGATTCAACCTTAGAAGAAAGTATATATTGAATGAATGCATAGGATTCCTTCTCTCCTTGATTGTGGTACATATATATTTATATATATATTGACAACCAAGAGACGCTTGTTCCAAAATAGGCCATCACAGTTTTCCCAAATGTCTTCTTGTTATTATATATATGGTCTCATGATTTGTGCTTTTAAAGGGAAAATATTGGGATATATAACACAGTGATTACTGGAGTTATTAAATAAATTAAGATTGCATGAAAAGTTGGTCAATTTAAAATCAATTAAACAACTTAACAAAAATGTCTTATGGTGTTCCACATCAAAGTACGATTGGAATTGGAGAGCATTTTAAAACCAAAAAAGACCAAACATAGATGCAATGTTAATGTGGTCCAGTAGATAACATGGAATTTGGGACCGTTTTGCAAACCCCAAAAAGCACTAGTTTAAAAGTGTAACAATCTGAGGGAGGAGAGGAGAAACAAGATGTCGACACGTGGGGGATGATTGATGGAGTGGGAATTGGGACCAAATAGAACATGTTGTGTTTGGGACAGAGACCTCCATTTTTGTATGTCCACTCCGTTGTTTTGGCTGACACCATCACGTTTTTTGCTTTTGCTTCTCTGGTTTCTGCGTTTCACTATCATTTTACAACCTCCAATTACCTAATTTCTTCCACCGCAAATTAATTCTTATTCCCATTATCAAAATCGATTATTTAATTACTTTATGATATATATTATTATTTAACAAGTTCAGTTTATAATAATATGTAAGATAAAAAGTTAGAGAATAGCTTTCCATACGGTACCATACACTTATATCTGATACAATTTTTGTTGGTAAAAAGGTAAGAAGAGGATCTAACATGATCTTTCAAGTTCGAATCTCCTTGTAGATAAAAGAGGTTGTTAATAGGGGTGGTCACTGAAACTTTTACCCGACCGATAGTTTCAGGACCAGGAGGATTAATTGAGATGCGCATAAGCTGAAAAACAAATTTAATAATCAATTAAACAATAAAGATAGACTGATAAACTCTTCTTATTAACTCTCTCACAAACACAACGTGACAATTTGTAATTGGTCGGTTCGTATTTGGTTAGGCAGGATTTATTATAAGCTGACTAATTGCGAGTTATCACGTTGTGTTTGTGAGAAAAAGTTAATAAGAAAGGTTTATCAGTGTAATATTACCCTTAATCAAATTTTATCAAGACAGGGTTAGACCACAAGATAGACTGATTCCTGCCATGTTCAAACCCTTCATTTTGCAATCAGGAACTGGGTACCAACTCCAATTGTGCTTAGTTATATTATAAGATAGCCAAATAATTTCCCATAAACACTGATAATTAGACAATATTACCATCTTAATTATCCCATCTCCTTTCTCTAAGCACCCCATCATTACCCCATATGGCTTATTAATCTTCCTTATTAATTCACTTGGAACTTTAGATATGTATTCCCAAGCCCTACTGTTTTTCCTTGAATTCAACCCCCATATTTCTATACCCTTTAACATCCTCACTGTTCCATTCTCATTCTCTACACCCTTTGATCTTATGATCATCATATGACCATCTCCGTACACGTGTAACCTTTCGTTTATGCTTCCTCCTCCGTTAGATCTCGGTCGTGCAATTAACGGGGCATTCCTACTTTCTGATCCAATAGCTACCACAACACTTTCATTAGGCCCATTTATCGAATTGAGGAAAATATAACCATCCTCTCTTTCATCAACACGTGGCATATACGAATTGTCAACAATTTCCTTTGCTTCCGTGGAATCCCACGTGTTAGTTTCGGAGTTGTACTCGAACAAGACCGGACGGTTATCGACCAACTCAGCAAAGAAAAACCGGAAATGATCCGACCGGGCCACTAATTTCATTCCGGATCTTCGCCACGAAGAGGTGCCACGTGGACCTAGTGGACTGTCAGGGATTCTTTTAACTGTCTTGCTAACGAGATTAACTGCAACAACTTCCTGGTGAGTGTTACAAACAAAAAGAAAAATATTTCCACTGGCAGTCAAAAAGTAGAGATTTTGACCTGGAGAAACGACTGGTTTCAACAAATCAGCAATGGAAATCTTGAACCAGCGAGTGGATTGATCAGAAAAGCCTTCAAGTATGGCGTGACGGTTCCAACGCTTCTTGTAGAGAAAAAGCCACGTAGACGACTTTGATCGTAAATTGCATTGACGAATAAAGTTTTGATCAGAAATAACATAGGCAATGGACTTATTGACTAATTTCATGGTGATGATTTCCGGTAAAGCCAGATATAGAAGTATATTTTGTATGAGCTCGGAAGGAAGAAGGCAAAAGCCAATTGCATTTGTTGTTAGATTTGGATGATTGTCCATATGGGACTCAAAACTAAATCAAGGTTTAATTTTGCCATTACCCGATCTTAAGCTACCTGTTTTATAGCCAGCTCTGGTTTACCAAGATACTGCCGAAGCATTTTATGAATTTGTTTGTATTATAATTAATTAAAGTAAGATAATTATGAATGAAACAATATGATTAAGAGACAAACAGTCCAACGAAGCATGCTGTCATGGTCGGAGAAGTGGACGGTGAGGAAGATGGACAAACTTGAATATTTTTTTGAATATGGTTGACGTACTTGATTTGTCGAGAAGTGTATTAACAAATTAAGTTGAAGTCAGTAATTGGTTTGGGCGTTAATTAACATACCAGTTAGTGTAGTTTGAGGCATGCGAGCACTAGGTAGTTAAGTAATTTGAGAGGGATGAGTCATTCTGGGTGAGTGATGAGAGTGAGGCTTGATTCAGACCACTACCTTTTTATACTATTAGCTTTTACTGGATCGAATTTAATGGGATCAAGGCCAGCCAGTGTGGCCTGTCCTCGCTTGCTTTTCTATAGTTTTTCTTTTTTACTTGGATCATCACTCGTTTTCATTGGTGAGTTCCAAAGAAAAGGTTGATCAACCTATATGGAGTACAGAAAAAGATGAACCTAAATTATTGAATCTTGCTCTTGAAGCAGTTGGTTGCCACTCTATGATCATGGATGCTTCTTTTAGGTTCCAATCCGGGGTAACACGATGCTGCAAAAATATTAAACAATCTAGAACTTGAGAAGCTAGCTCAATTATGGTATGCTGTATTTTCCAACACTCTTTTAAGATGAATTAATAAAGAAATGAAGAATGGATGCCCATACCCACAAGTACGGAGGCTTATTCAGAAGGCCCAAATTAACCACAGTATTTTTCAACAGTACTCTTCTATAAGCTTATAAGTTTTTAAAGGGGATTCACAAAATCTTGGAATTATATATTAATGAAAATATCTCATATCGATATTCTTTTCCACCAAATAACAACATGGAACATGGAGCTTCGAAAACTTATCTACACTTTCTATGTAGATTATGGGAACATAAACACCATGGCCACTCCTATATCTCTCCAGCACCATAGGCCACCCTTATCCTCTCATGATATCCCCAATAATTACAGCATAAGCATCCAAGTTCAAACATACCCTTGTCTTGTTTCTCTGGAAAAATGTTCCACACTGTCGGAGCTCCAACAAATTCATGCTCAGATGCTGAGGACGGGCCTTTTCTTCGACCCTTACTCAGCCAGCAACATTGTAGCCTTTTCTGCTCTGCAACTCCAAGACTCTGGAAGCCTCCATTATGCCCGTCAAGTCTTCTCCCAAATCTCCAATCCCACCACCTACACTTGTAATTCCCTTATTCGAGGGTACACAAACAATAATTTGCATTATCAGGCAATTGTTTTTTACCGCGAAATGATTGTTCAAGGTCTGGTTCCGGATAGATTCACGTTTCCTTCGTTGTTTAAATCATGCGTGGATTTGTCTGAGGGAAGACAGCTTCATTGTCATTCTACAAAGTTTGGTTTTGCTTCCGATTCTTACGTACAGAATACTTTGATGACTTTGTATTCGAGTTGTGGGTGTTTGGTTTCAACCGAAAGGCTGTTCTACAAAATGGATGATAAAAGTGTGGTTTCATGGGCCACGATCATTGGTGCTTATGTGCAATGGGATCAACCAGGTGAAGCTATCAAGATTTTCGAGAGAATGGGAAGTGAAAATGTGAAGCCTAATGAGATTACTTTGGTTAATGTTTTGGCTTCGTGCGCAAGAGCAGGGGATTTAGGAACTACAAAACGTGTACATGAGTATGTTGATGAGAATGGTTTTGGTTTCCACGTGGTCCTCAACACAGCTCTAATGAATGCTTATTCAAAGTGTGGTTGCGTCACACTTGCTAGAGATTTATTTGACAGGATGCCTCACACTCAAAACAACTTGTACTGTTGGAATGTATTGATAAAAGGATATGTTGATGATAGTGAGTATGAAGAAGCCTTACTCCTCTTCCGTTAAATGCAATTAAAGGGTCTTGTAGGAGACAAAGTGACAATGGTGAGCTTATTGCTTGCCTGTACCCATTTGGTTGCTCTTGAGACTGGCAAGTGGTTGCATGCTTATATAATGAAGAAGGTTATTGAAGTGGATGTTGCCTTAGGAACGGCACTTGTGGACATGTATGCAAAATGTGGGAGCATAGAGAACGCAGAAATTGTATTTGAAGAACTTGCAGAGAAAGATGTTATGACTTGGACAGCTTTGGTTGTTGGACTTGCAATGTGTGGACAAGGAGATGAAGCTTTAAAGTATTTCCATGAAATGCAGATTAGTGGATTGAAACCAGATGCAATTACCTTGGTTGGGGCTTTGGTTGCCTGTAGTCATGCAGGATTAGTGGAGGAAGGGATTTCTTACTTTAACTCGATGACTAAGACATATGGGATTCAGCCTAGCATTGAACACTATGGTTGTTTCGTTGACATGTTAGGCCGAGCTGGTCGGATAGCAGAAGCTGAGGAGTTGATAAAGAAGATGCCAATGACACCAGATCATTTTGTTCTGGGAGGACTTCTTGGTGCCTGCAGAATACATTGCAACCTTGAGGTTGCTGAAAGAGTAGCTCAACAGCTTTTGGAGCTTTACCCAGACAATGGTGGGTCATATATTATTCTATCAAACATATATAGCTTGTCAAGAAAATGGGAGGAGGCTAAAAGAATCAGGGAACTCATGGCGGAAAGAAAGATAAAGAAGTCACCAGGTTGCAGTTTGATTGAGGTTGACGGTGTTGTGCACGAATTTATTAAGGGTGACTCATCACACCCACAATCCCCAGTGATTTACGAAATGCTGGATGACATGTTAAGCCGAACAAAGAAAGCTGGTTATGTTTCCAACAAATCAGAAGTATTGTTTGATATGGATGAAGAGGAGAAGGAGACTGCACTTAACCTCCACAGTGAGAAGCTGGCACTTGCGTTTGGACTAATAAGTACAAGTCCTGGAATTCCAATTCGAATTGTAAAAAATCTTCGTGTGTGCAGTGATTGCCACGCCGCAATCAAACTCGTATCCAAAGTTTACAATAGGGAAATAATCGTGAGGAATAGGAACAGGTTTCACCAGTTTAAAAATGGATCCTGTTCATGCAGGGATTTCTGGTGATGAGTGAGTATAATCCTATATTGGGAGGTTTTCAAAATATTCATGCATTAGTACTTTCATTCATAATTTAGTTTCTTTAACAGCACTCCATTCCTTCTAATCCTAACTTCTTTTTCTTTTTGGGCTTCAAGATGAATTGAAATGAAAAAGATCTGCTACCTATGAGAAAAAAAAAAAGAGTTTGAAGGATTCCTCGACTCATAACATGTTTAATTAAAATATTTCAGATAAGAAAATGAGTTAAGTTGTAAGGCAACTGCATGTGGTTGTGTCTGTGTGTGCATGTGAAATTTCAGCGACACTAGTCACAAGGTTGTGAAGCGGGAACAAGATCTAAATACTTCCACAACAATCAATTTTGTGTCCTCCAATGGGGCATTGCTGTCAAACTTAAGCATCCTTTCGTGGAAATACAGTTTGGGGAAAGTTTAAAATATCACAAGTATAGCAGTCATCACCATCCCCCTAAGCAAATGAAAGAGAAGCAGCTAGGTCCGATGCCATTCATACTTGCTAATTGTCTACAATATGATACTGAATACTGATCAACTATAGCAAATAGACAAAAGGGGAAGGAATTTATATTAATTCTGTCATCACCAGTAAGATTAAGATGGTGTAACTGCTCAAAATTGCAGAGTAACACAAGTTCCTCAAATAGGCAAGGGACAGCATATCATCAGCCAAATTGCACAATGATTGGGTTCTTCATTAGTAAAAGACAGTACATCAAACTTGAATTCAGAGAAGTCACTGCCCACCATACAAAACAAACACACAACTAACATTTCATCAAAGCAATGTGCAGGCACATCATATATCACCAAGAAATAATCAAAACATTATGACAATATCAATTGTCAAAAATATATAGCAAGTGCACACGTGATTCAAATTCTAGAAAGATAACATTTGTGAAGATGCAATACAGGAATGGTACTTAAGATTATAAAATTGAATACTAGAGATAAAATTTCTTACATCCCAATGGCTAAAGAATTAACTAAAAGGGACCAGGAGTATTCATACAGAAGTATGTTTACCAGGTATGCTCTTCCCTTGATCATTTTCAACAAAATCATCATTAATATTTTCATCGTTGATCGGCTTTGATACAGTTTGATCACGTTGTGATGGAGCACTGACAGGTCCAGTAACTGACTGCTGGTAAAGAACACCTCCAGCAATTGTTAAGAGAAGGCAAACCAAACCAAAAGGACTGGCATGTTTATCCCAAATCAGCACATTGATCACAACTGTAAGGAATTTATTAACCACACCAGTCACCGTAAATGCTGTTGCAGATATTGCCTTCCTTGCCGCAAATCCAAAAAAACTAATAAGCAAACCGAACACACATGACAGAGCAACTGCGAAAAATACTTCATTATCAAACCAACCCCCAGCACGTGCACTCAGAGCAGCAAACACATCAACATGCTCCCCAGTTAAAAACCAAAACACTGGCGATATCATCAACGAGAGTAAATTGTTGTACAACACAAAACCCCAAGTATTCAATCCAAGATTGGTGACCATATGTTTAATATAGACCATCTCTGTAGTAATTGTCACCAAATAAGCAAATGCCCACGAATAGGCAGTCAAAGTGAAAGCCGAATCCGTGGCCACATACCCAACAGCACCACTCAAAATAACCAACAGTGAACAAAACGTAAGCTTTGATGGGCAAGGTTGCCTTCTAAAAGCGGTATCAGCAATAGCAACCAAAAGTGGTGTCAATGATCTAAACACTATAAACGTATCCACATTGGCATGACGCAAAAGATTAGTGTTTGTAAAAATGGCAAGATAAAAGACACTTGCAGCCGGTAAAAACTTCTTGGCAATATCAAAAGTGAAGGGATCGTGATGTAAAAAGCCAAATTTGCCCAAAACCCAAACGCCCAGGGCAGAGGTCAAGTACTGCAAGGCGGTCAAAAGACCCGGGTAGTTAAATTTGGTAATGGCGTACTTGTTTATCACAGCAAGCAAGCTAGAACAGAGAGCGTAACCAACTACAAGACTGCTCGTCGTGTAGTATTGCTTACTTGCATCAAATCGAATCGCAGACATGTTTTCTCTTTTAGATGAATTTGACAAATACACTATACCAATATAAGAAAATCTTCAACTAGTCATTTGGTTCAAAATTCAGCTGTTAATTATAGGATAATGCTTCGATCTACAATGTATGGGGCAAAATAAAGAACAGAAAAAATAAAGGAGATTAATGAGGGAAATGGAAGACAGAACCTTGCTGTGGAGAGTGAGACCGAAGAACCCTTTAGTGGATCGAAAGGGAGAGAATGAGCTCTCACGCGGGTTTTGTGTTTCGTTTTCTAACGTTGATTTGCAGTTTCATAGACCGAGACAACAAATGGATCAAAATGTCGTGAAGACGGAGCAAAGCAGTTGGTCTAGTGAACGGACGAAACGACGTCGTATTAATATGATAAGATATTTTTAGATCTGATTTTGTCTTGGAAATTTCAAAGAAAACGCTGAGGGGAGGTATAGGAATTTCATTATCAGTAGACGACTTTTTCGCACCCAAGGTTTACATAATATTTTGTTACTATTTAAAATCGGTATCTAGGATGAAAATTCTCTTCATCACTACTGACGACTTTTTCGCACCCAAGGTTTACATAATATTTTGTTACTATTTAAAATCGGTATCTAGGATAAAAATTCTCTTCATCACTACTATTTAAATCTTCGGTTTCTTTTCTATAAAACTTCTTTTATTTTGGTATTTGATTTTTTATCAATTATCGATCATTATAAAGTTAGAGTTTTATGTTTTTAATTAATTTCCAATTGATTTCGATGACGAATATTCAATCAATCATCACAATTCTATCCATCGGCCTCCATTCTACAAAACCTCTCTTACTCCATTTCTTAATAACTTATCAAACGTTGACTACAATATATTTTAAGTATTAATGAAATATAAACTTAAGATAGAAAAGTGATATTTTGAAACTTTTGTGAGGGGGAAAGGTCATTGAGGCAAACCTTGGGTAGGGAAAAATCGTTTACTCTTTCATTATATGGTGACTGACTGAGCCTATGATGCCATTTATTTATTTGTTAATGGCTTGATAATCCGGTGGAAAATTAAAACTACGAATTATTTTCGAAATTAATTATAAGATAAATTTTGTAAGAACGAATAAATATTTAATTTAATGATATTAAATTAAGATCATAATAAAAATAAAATTAGAATTGGTATCTTCTGACCTAAATTTTTTATCCGTTATAAAGAGTTGATGAGTTTGTCAACACTACATGTAATTTATTTATTTTTGATTTGAATGAATAGATTAAGATGATTCTTTATTTTAGTATTATTAAATGAGAGTTTTGACTTATTAATAGGAGACGTAAGGTAGCAATATGCACGTTTCGTTTATCGGAAAGTATGGGTCAAAGAAAGAATGGTGAAGATTCCCAATCATTAATTAAAGTATCAGTCCCATTCCCAAAGTCCATATGTCAAGCTACTTGTTTCAATGTTGATTTTGGACTTTGGGTTTGGGCTGGGGCTGGGGCTAGGGCTTGGCATGTACACTTGCACATTCTTTTGCACACACTCCCCTTTTGTGGGGAGGAGATGTCACCAAATTTCACATGCTCTCTTTACCAGTCCATCAGTTTGTCCCTAGTGTTGAATTTGATAATATTTCCAACTCACTCATGGACGTGTACAATGTCTTGGATATAAATTTTATAATAGGAAGAAGCTGTTTGATGAAATGCCTCAGAAAAAAAAAAAAAAGTGGTTTCTTGGAAAGTATCAATCGAATCGTAATAAGTGTATGGGATTTGAGGGGTGCTTTGAATGTCTTTCTCCTGATGCAACAAGGGAGTGATTTGAGGCCTTATGAGGCTACGACTGTAAGTAATCTGTCGGCTTGTACAACATTATAAAATTTGGAAGTTCGCAAGGAAATTCATCCTTAGATATATGAGGAGCTTGAATTCACTACTATGATAGGAAATAATTGTATTGCAGGTGTCAAGTGTGGTTGTTTGAATATGGCAGGAAAAATATATTTTCATGAGATGGCCAGCAAGTTAGCAAGAATGTGATTTATTGGACGATTATGGTGTGTGGGTGTATAAATTGTGGTCAACTGGAAGAAGCTCCAGAGTTGTTTGATAGAAGTCCAGTCAGTGATATATACTTAAATATTTTGGACAACTATTATTAATGGGTATGTATAATTTAACCAGTTTGATGAGGTATTGTCATTATTTCAAGAAATGCAAGACGGGGAGTTTAAACCAGATAAATTCATATTAGTTGCTCTCCTCACAAGTTGTGCTTAGCTGGGAGCTCAAGAGCAAGGAAAATGGATTTATGGTACATTCATAGTAGCAAATTAATAAGAAGGGTTAGTCAACGTAGTATTATCCGTAGAAAATTCACCCATCACAAAAACTCTACTAATTATAAGTTTTAAGTCTTTAACTATTGGTTTGTTAAAAGCGCCAGGTGATTGAATTTGATTATATCTATGGCACACTGGCACCCATTAAATCGCTTTCAACCTGATTAATATTTAATTGAGAAAACATTCTCATTCGACACCGACCGGTTTAGGAATGTCATCAACCAAAAAAAAAGAAAACACATAATTTTATAGTACGAATTATTATTTATTTCCTTCACAACAGACAAGAGTCACAAGACAAGGCAGTGACTTATTAGGGTAGCAACATTCATTAACATAACATATAATAACCAAATAACTACCATAGTCGTGATTAACGTGATGTCACTGTCGCATGATGATGAACATAGATGACATAAATATTAAGTACATCTCACTATCTTCATAAGTATCAGCATTATGAAGTGTTTTAGCCCAACTAAAACATAACCTGCAAAACTGTAGTAGCTATATAGGAAAGCTGATAGTTGCTATCTGGTTGAAGTCATGAATGTATCAGGAAGTGATAAAGAGGTACGAGTTATAAGTTAAGTGTGATTGATATATGTATTCATGCAGCGGGTGCATAATCGTAGCCTCCATCTTCGTCATCATCTCCGTTTCCCTCCATTGATGCTGCAGGAGCATAGTCGTAATCCCCATCATCATCATCACCATCACCATCACCTTCTATGCATGCGGCAGGGGCATAATCATATCCATCGTCATCATAATCTCCTTCTCCGTGCTTCTTGCACCATGAGTACCATGAGGGAACAATGGACTTGGAAATTGGAGACATTGTTTTGGGAGGAAGGAGTGGTGTGTTTGTTTGAAAAAAAAAGATGGAATTAAGAGTGCTGGGTGGATTGTAATTAGTTAGAGAGGGTGAGTGAGTTATATAAGAGGAGGGAACGGGGCAGACATGAATTTGACGCAAGTTAACCACGTGGGGAGCGTGGACTGATGCGTTAAGGCTATTGAAGTCCCAATGCCAAACCCCAATGGCTATTTCTTGTCCAACCACGTAAGAATTTGAATGACACTTCAACAATTACAAACACATGATGTTGTAATAAAGCATCTTTTAGTGCATCGAGGGGTCATTCCAATTTCCAATTGATATAGATTTTTTATTTATTTATTTTTTTTTTTTTTTTGGGGATTTAGAGTACTCCACGTTAAGTGGATACTTTGAAGTGGGATCGATCCATTGGGTTTTCTAATATTATATTTAATAAACCAGTGGAAACATTTATCATAACTAATGTTTCCTCGTCATTTAGTGTACAACACTATAAGCTGATACTTGCCTCATCTTTGTATAAGTTAAAGTTAATTTGAATAGCATTTGGAATTTAGATTTGACCATAGAGTGATGATGAAGTTGAACAGAGGTTTTGCAACTGAAAAGTAAAGGGTCTACTGATTACAATAGTCAGATTAGATTAATTCATATCCTTGGACCCTAGTTCTTCCTTATCAAGTCGAATCAATACTAATATTCTCACCAACCCTCCAATATTTTATCAAGTCTCGAGAAATAAACAATGCTAACAACTTAATTTTTAATTTTCTTTTGGTTAGTAATAGTATGTGGTTTGTCCACCATTTGGATTAATTTACATCTTCTTAAGAAAAAAAAAAAAAAACCATTTTCATGATGATGATGGTCGTCCGTGGTACTGAGGAACTGTGAGGCTAGCTCATGAGGAAGATCTATATATACATGCAATTAAGTAGAATGTATACAAATATCATCAGTCAACAGAAGCAAGTAAGCAATGGTTGTTGCTTTAATTAGCTCAATCCTTTCTAGACATTGGTAATTAATTTTACTTTTAGGGTACAAATAAAAGGCATTTGGGATGAGATTAAATATTTTTATATGCAAGCATGCATGCCTTATTGTTTTTAATTTTTTTATGCCCATATCTAATCAACTTAATCAACCAAAACTTCCATCTCGATTAGAATTATTAATCCGTTCACAAAATAAGAAGATAATGAAAATTGTAGTACGAATCAATGTCATTGAAGTTGAATTGCCATTCATTATCTTACTGGTTCATAATTTCATCTTCATGAATCAATTACAGAAAACACAACAATCAGTGAAAGCCAAGTTTCTTTCATTTTCCAAGCAATTCCAATACGCCAAGTTTCTTTAATTTTCTATGAGATTCCAATGCGCGAGATATTGATGGTTGACCCGCTAAACATAAGACCATTAATGCTATTAAGATCAACCACAAAACTGAAAAGTGATGCAATAGACATCAGGGAGAGGATACTGAAGACCTAAGCAAAATCATAACCACCGTCGTCGTGATCATTCCCTTAAGCCACGATTGATGGAACAGTGATGCCAAAAAAGGAAGAGATATCGTAATCATGAGAAGAACACCACAAATGCTCAATTAATTAGGATAAAAATCTTATCAGCTTTTGAATGCTCATCGGGATGAAGGAAAACGTTTTAACAAGCACAACACTAGTTAGAAACCAACCAAAAGATAAAAAAAGTAATAAGATCTCCTAAAGAAAGGATTGTATTGCACATCTTAAAGTTTTAAAGGGGTTACCAAATGATTAAAACTTATGCGGAATGGGTTGCTTGTTTATATTGTGCATAAGAGTTGTTCAAGGCTGTTATGCCTAAAAAATCAGAGCTGACATGAGCTTGCATCAACAAGCGCCAATAAGAGTTCAGGAAGGCTTTGTGTCATTCAGGAGATGTGACGTCGCCCGAAGACAGAAAGAATATAGTTGTCATCAACTTAGTAGATTCAGATTTTGTCATGAGTGAATAAGGGCCACACACTTGTCCAAGCCCCACGCAATTTAAGGATATCTCCTATGTAATCAGTTAATGGGAAGCAAGGTAGGAATTGTATGGTACCTGCCTATTTGCAAACTTGTCATCATTACCTTGAATCCCTCGACTATAAATAGAGGACTCCCCCTCTCATTGTGGGGATTCTGATAGAAAAAGAAAAAACTATTCTCCATTGTATCTCAGCTCGCTATATGCAACTTGATTGTAATCTTCCATATATATTCAAAAACAGTGGACGTAGGATTCGCTTTGAGTATCCGAACCACTTTAAAAATCATTTTCCATTGATTAACTGCATTAATCATTCATATGTAATTTCTAAGAGTATCTTAGCACTTTGCAAGTGCGAGTCATTGGTGTCAAAATCAAGCATCAACAAAGGCACAAATGAAACATCCATCAAAGCAAGGAAAGAACACACTCATTTTTACATGCTTCGGCAATATGCCTACGTCCATAGGACCAAGTCCAGAAGAAGCAAATCCACAATGTAAACTTATGAGTTCAAATACAAAGCAAGAAAAAGATAGTTGCAAAACACCCCCTGTTTTTAACACATCAATCTTCTCTTCTTCTGTTGAACTCTAAGTCACCATAGCATGTTTCACACACGAGACCACCAAGTCGCACTTGAGCTCCTCTCAAATTTCAACTGCAAAGAATCAACTTCGGAACAATAGCTTGCACACGTCCAAGCATCAACATGGAACCATGTTCTAGAATCGTCACAACAAAGACAATGTAAGAGAAGGTAATTTTAAGCCTACCAAAACATATGAGAAACCTTAGACCAATACAAAACCTTAGAGGATATTCAGTGATGAATCAAAGGCAAATAGGTTTCTTGAGAAAGACACCAGAAAAGTATGCATATATAGAGAACAAGGTGACTAGGGTTGGCAGACAAAAAAGTAAAAGTAAAACTTTTGTGTTTTTCTTTTTGCACAAGAAATTTGGGACCACAAACAAAAGCAATATTCATTTTCTCACACAACAAATAGAAAGTGGACAAGTGAAAAGACACAAAACAAAACAAAACATCAACAAGGAATAATATTGTCCAAAAAACAAAACAGGTGCATGATGTGTGATTGAGAAAAAATATATGTCAAATGCATTGTGAGCACACAGACTCTAAAGTGCTCACACTTGTGAAGATGATCACTTTAGAGAGTGTGCCCATATTGGCAGAAAAGAAAAGATAGTGTAAGACTAAAAAAAAATCATAAGATGACAAAAACACTAACAATTTTCTCCTTTGTCAATCTTATGAACAAAGCACAATTTTTTCATTCACAAACCTGTCTCAAAAAATCAATGATCAATCAACAAGAGACAAAAATTAAAACAACACAAAAACATATCTCATAAGGACATAATCATCAAGGCATAGAGATAAGTATGAAATAAAGACAACAACTAAAACATAATCAGTATGGTTTAATTAAAAACAGTTTTGCAAGATCAAAAATTGAACTAAAAAACTCTCCCTTAATTAGTATACTCCCACTTAGTAACCAATCCAACATACATAACGAATTCACCAATCAATTTCCATAAGGGGACAGTTCAAGTCACACATGGATTGAAAAGAATGTTATTTGCATATCAAGAGAAGAATTGGCAAGAATTCAAAAGCAAATAACAACACAAAAAAAATGCAGTTTGAAGACAAGCATAAACAAAAATTACTGCACAAAACACAACTGCTTAGTGAATAAAAAACAGCAGAACAAAAAAATAAATAAGTTCAACAACTCAAACTTATTTATTTTTTTGTTCTGCTGTTTTTTATTCACTAAGCAGTTGTGTACTCAAACTTAACTACAAACAAAAGTTCAGCAAAAAAAAAAAAAAATAATAATAATAATAAAATAAATATATCCTTCAATCTAATCACAAACAAGACAATTGTGATCACTTTCATAGATGAGAATGAAGCAGCTCAATGAAAAAGATTAATGCCTACTCCCCTTCTTTGTTCATAGATGATCATCCTCTAAGATTGCTGGATCTCTTAGAAGGAAGTTTCTTGGCATAGGCAAGGTGAACACATCACATGCGGTGTGAGCACATGAAACATATTGATAAAAAAATCACAAAGAATCAACAGTCATGTGACGATACAAGTGTCAAAGTGAGCACACAAGAAACATATAAACAAAAATGAACCAATTAAAACATTGTGTGGTGACCGTCAAAACAGGTGAACACAGAGAGTCAAGCAAACATAAAATGGTAACATCAAACTTCAAGTGAGCATAGCCAAAAGAAATGAGAACAAAATAGCAAGCATGTGATAACATGGGCTCTCAAGGTGGTGACATAGGTACAAAGGCAGTAGACAAGAGACACTTATTCAAATTTATTGAACAAAAAGGAAAAACAAAGATACCATGAGATCAATTTCATTAAACAACGTTTTATGGAGGCAAGTAATAAAGATTAATGTGACATAAAAAAAAATCACCAACTTGTTGGGGATGCAAGTGAATGTTCTCAACACAACCACTTTCACAAATAAGAGCAATTATTCATTTAATCATACAAGAGTAAGAATGCAAAGATTCTTTGTCATAAGTGTGTGAAGTGTCGTCAAAGGGAAGCTTGACTCATTGGTCAATTTCATTTCATTTAACTCCCCCTTCCCTCATGCACTTTTTCTTTTCAAACAATTGAAATTCTTTTTTACTTCTTTTTCTTTGAATAGGCAAGCAATGGGCAAAAAATCTCTCAAAAGCAACCAAGTGTAGCTTTCACACTTGCAAAGAGATAGCCCTCTAAATAGTATATCTTCCAAGAACATAGGGGTCTCTACATCCAGAAGATTACTCAATTATGACTTTCACACTACAAGCAAAGTAGCTCTTTCACATGGTGACAAAGTCAAGCAATAAAAACTCATGGAGAGAAAAGTCATTAATGCTTTTAGATATGAAAGCACAAGGTGGACACATCACAACAGCATACTACCACAAGACAGGAATAATTCTCATACACCAACATTAATAAAAAAAATACTTGCAACAATAAAAAATTGGAAATTTTTTTCATAGCATTTATTAGAAAAGACAAAGACACTACTCAAATTGAATTAGTCCAATGGACTTCCTCAAACTCACAAACGTTTGCAAGTCTAAAGCCTTTGTATTCAAGTTAACAAGTTGAGAGTTAGTTTTAACATATGCAAGTGAAATGGCGTTATTCTCAACTAAGTCATGAAGATGACTATCTCTATAGGTAACATGACCATTTTCCAAGCATTCAAGCTTAGCCAATAAAGATTTGTTTCCTGTCATGTGTCTAGAACAACCACTATCAATTTGAGAGGCAGGCAAGGAGGTATGAGCAAAAAGACAGTTAGCACTAAGCTTGGGTCTCCACACTTTTTTATTTTTGGAAAAATTGTTCTGGTGTGGTGACATGAGAGATTGAAGTGGTGACTTTATAGAATTAAAATCATGATTTCCAATGCATCTTTTCAAGTATGAAATGGGTTTAAAACAATTAGGTTCGATGTGGCATTTCTTTTGACAAAAATGACAAACTAGAGTGAATCTTTTTACCCCCAAGGTCTGATCAGGAGGAGCAACAAAATCCTTAGGAGCTGAGTTTGAGTTGACTATGGTGGTCATAACTAGTTTCGAGGTGCTCGCTTTGATGAAGGTGGTCATACCAGGTTTGGAGGTGCTAGCACCTGGAGTGAATCCAAGACCAGATTTATCTCCAAACATTTTTCCTTGGCTAAGCACTCCATCCAGCTTCCTTGTACCTGCATTCAGCTTCTCAACAACTGCCTTAGCCTCAATTAGTTCATTCAAAGTTTGTTCCAACAATGAATCTTTGTTGGTTAAATTAGTAGTTAAGGACAAAATTTTATCAAACAACTCTTTTTTTTCTTCTAATAAAGTCGAGTTTTCAGCTTTAAAAGATTGCACCTTCTTAACTATTTTCAACCATTGATCATACATTTGATCATAAGCTTTTTGTTGCTCTTCATATACATCACAAGAATCATCAGAAGAAACACTCTCACAATCCTCCTGATTAACTGTAAAGGCCTAAAGGTTTTTATTCTCAGCTGACTCATATTCCTCTCTCTCTTTTTCTTAATCATCACTAACACTCATTTAGAGTGTTCGCACACTTTGATTGAATGTGGTCATACCCTTCACACTCATAGCATTTGATGCCGTTACTTTTCTTTTCATTTTCTTTTGAAATTTTTTTAGAAAAAGCACCAGGAAGAGACTAATCAAAAGGTTGTTTTCCTTTTCTTGCTGTATGTGTTTTTTTCAAAATTTTCTTAAAATTCTTTGTTAGCAAATCAACTTGTTCCTCATCCAAATCGTCCAAATCAATATTGTCAAGACTATTAGAATGAACCGTATGTTTAAATGCAAGGTCATTAACTGGTTTTTGCTTACCCCACCTCATCAAATTCTACTTATATGTTTGAAGAGATCCAATTAGTTCGTCCAGCTGCATCACATAGAGGTCACGACATTCTTCAATAGAGGTTGCCTTGGACATGAATCTCTCAGGTAAGGAGCACAACACTTTCCTAACAAGTTCAGCGTCAGAATAGATTTTACTCAAAGCAAAACACTTATTTGTAACATCACACAAACAGCCATGGAAATCAGAAATAGATTTATCATCACACATAACAAGATTTTCATAGTTAGCAATTAATCTCCTAAGTCTAATTTTTTTAACAAGGTCTATTCCTTTATTTTTAACTTGGAGTCTATCCCATGCATCATTTGCTATCTCATAGTTAGCAATATTTTTCATTTAACTAAAACTGACAGCATTAAACAAGGCATACAAAGCTTTTGAGTTAAAGTTAGACTCTTCTAACTCAGCCTTGGTCCATTGATCTATGAGTTTTCCTTTACTACTACTACTTTCACCAACAACTTGTGGTTCTTTCCAACCAACAACACAAGCATTCCATGCCCTTTCATCAATTGATTTTAAGAAGGCACGCATCCTGGGTCTCCAGAAAGGATAGTTGGTTCTCTCCAACAAGGATGGTCTATGAGTAGATCCCCCTTCACTAAACAAACTCATGGTAAACAAAACAATCAGTGTGGTCACACTAAGAACAGAGGTGGTCACAACCAAAAAGTTCAACACGGGGTGGTCACACAGCTCCAAGGCGGCCACACAAGGTCTGTAGCAAAAAAATTGCAAAAAAACTTGAAATAAAAGCAAAAATGCAACAGACACCAAATCAAGATTTAAGCACAAATAACAAGCAAGGATCAATTGAAATAACTCTTCAGAACAAGCTCTAATACCAAATGAACTTTTTAAAGGGGCTACCAAGTGATTAAAACTTATGCAGAATGGGTTGCTTGTTTATATTGTACATAAGAGTTGTTCAAGACATAAATGAAACATCCGTCAAAGCAAGAAAAGAACACTCTCATTTTTACATGGTTCGGCAATTGCCTACATCCATGGGACCAAGTCTAGAAGAAGCAAATCCACTATGTAAACTTATGAGTTTAAATACAAAGCAAGAAAAACATAGTTGCTAAATACTCCTTGTTTTCAACACATCAATCTTCTCTTCTTCGGTTGAACTTCAAGCTACCATAGCAAGCTTCACACACGAGACCATCAGGTCGCATTTGAGCTCCTCTCAAGTTTTGACAGTAAATAATCAACTTCAAAACAACAACTTGCAAACGTCCAAGCATCAACATGGAACCATGTTCCAGAATCATCACAACAAAGACAATCTAAGAGAAGGTAATTTTAAGTCTACCAAAACCTATGAGAAACCTTAGACCAATACAAAAACCTCAGAGGATATTCAGTGATGAATCAGAGGCAAATAGGTTTCTTGAGGAACACACCAGAAAAGTATGAATATATAGAGAACAAGGTGACTAAGGTTGGGGGATAAAAAAGTTAAAGTAAAACTTTTAATTTGTGTTTTTCTTTTTACACAAGAAATTTGGGACCATAAACAAAAACAATATTCCTTTTATCACACAATGAATAGAAAGTGGACAAGTGGAAAGACACAAAACAAAACATCAACAAGGAATAATATTGTCTAAAAAACAAAACGGGTGCGTGATGTGTGATTGAGGAAAAATATCTGTCAGATACATTGTGAGCACACAGACTTTAAAGTGCTCACACTTGTTAAGGTGATCACCTTTAGAGAGTATGCCCACATTAACAGAAAATAAAAGATAATGTAGGATTCAAAACAAGATCATAAGATAGCAAAAACACTAACAACATCGATAATCAGGCCGGATGTCACTCTCTCGTTCATTAGACAAGGCTTATATGGTTGGGTATTTGATACGAAATTAGAGAGACTAAATATGCATTCATACTTTTTATGGAGCTATGGGATAAAACACATATCTAATAAAGCACAACGGAGCCCTATAATTCATAAATGATTAAGTGAAAAGGAACCAAGCACGAGAACTGAAAATGCAAAAAGGAAAGAAAAAATGTTCTTGATATGGTTTTTCCATGTTTAGTAATTCACTAACTAGATATATTTACCCTTGATTATTGAATCAGACTTAAATTTCTTTAGGAAACTTGATGGCTGCCCCATTAATTTATTGTTTTAGAAACTAGACTTCCAGAGCTTTCCATTAATGTATGGCATGCATGGTTGATATCGTAAATTGACCGAACTAACAAAACCAGTTCTTACCAGGAAGTTGATCCAAAAAATACCTACCGCTACGGTTGAAAAATTGAGCTTTATGCTTTGATTGACTGAAAAATGTGGCTTCTTGAGCTGTTCCTGCATAAAATAGCAGCAACTTAATTTTATCACATCCATTCATCATCCCAATACAGAAGTGTGGTTGAAGTTTTCATTAATTATTTATTTGTATTTATACAAATTCAGAGAACAATCACCTGAGGAACAACTTATGTGTTTAGACGAAAACAACTTCTTATGCTCATACATACTCGTAGAAATCTGTGATTAATTGCTTGATTGTGTCTGAGTTAAGAGTACCATAGTTCATACATGCACATGTAAAGTACATATTGCAAGAAATGAATTTTATAATAATACTTTGACGGTCAATATATATCGTGGATTTGGGATGATTTTTTTATTTGCTTTATTGACTCTTTAAGACTCATCGATAATATATTATACTATGTAAAGAATTTCAAGCATGCATGATAAGCCAATATGATTAACATGATGAAATTATTACAATAAGAAGCTAATGATTTTTTATTGATACGGTAACGATCGTACTACATCTTCTTATCATATATATGTATGCAGTACTCCTGCTGGAACTTCCTAACCAAAGCCCACTAAAAAGAGCTAGCATCCATCCGTAGTGGAAACAAGAAACAAAAACCTACATAAGCCAAAGGGACCAGTGCAGATACGGGCTACTGATTATAACTTTCTATTGAGGAACTATAAGGACCAAAGAAAATAGATAGTTAGGGTTTCTAGCTAGAGCTAGAAAACTAGGGTTTTTTAAAGATGCTTATATTATACATCGTTTAAGCTGCTGGAGCATAGTCATATCCACCATCATCGTCATCGTCGTCCCCGTCGCCTTCCATGGATGCAGCTGGAGCCAAGTCGGTGCCATCATCGTCGTCGTCATCATCTCCATCTCCTTCAAGTGGTTCGTTAGGGTAGTAAGGACACCCATAATAATCATGAATATTATCATCAAAATCATCATGCTCATTAACATGCATGATGAACTGTGAGATGTGAAGCATATTTTCTAGCTAATGCGTGTTGAAGTGACTGAACAAAGAAAAGAGAGATTTCCCGGAAGGACTTGGGCAGGGACATGGGTGCAGATGAACTTTAAATAAAGGGTAGAAAAGTTGTAGCCATAGTGTGGAGTGTTCTGGTTTAAGCATGTCTCGTGGATTTCTGAGGGTGGCGTGTGCAGGACACGTACAAAAATCGCCACTAAATGCCTAGGTGGCACCAATACTGTAAACCCAAAGTCTGTAATGCAGAATCTGTAAGATCGATATTTTGATTTATGAAGGTTAAATAATATGTATGGTTATGGTGTTTTTATTTGTGGGTGGAAAGGTACAAGTGATCTTTTTGCTTTCTTCAAGGATAGTGGTGGAAAAATGGGACGCATGTCACCTACCCAATGCAATACACATGAAATCATTTCCTTAATTCTGTGGCTGTTTGCCCTTCGTTACAAAGGACAAGTCTGTACTGCAGCGAAGGACATAAGAACAAAATGTGGACCTTTACATACAAACGGAGGAGGAGGATTTATACTGTTAAAGATGTTTTGTTTATCAGTGTTTAACAATATTTTAACAGTGACTACTACTCATGTACAAAGTGTTAAGAAGTTACTCGTGAGATATGTTTATGGTTTCTTTTGTGATCGTTAGTGAAGATTACAAATAAAACGATCTTTCAAACGATCTCTTAAGGTTACAAGTGTTTGAAGTATTCTTAGAGAATGATAAGTCAGTCTCTTTCTAATAGTGTGACTTTACTATTTTTGCTACAGAATAAATGTATGAATTTGATAATCAATTCCATTGTGAGGGGTGGAGCTATTTATAGTCTTTTTAGTTCAAGATAATGAGTGTTTATGCAAGTTGTCTTAATTTAGCGAAGATCTTCCTTCCTTCTGATTTGTTGAGAGCTTTCATCTATATCTTTAATTTAATGAAATTACGACAGTTGTAGATGCAAATATCCTTTTGAGTCGGTTTAAGAATCAGATAGTTATCATACTTTGTTTTCATCCGTTTGTTGAATCCTGGTTGATGGAGATGATGTCAACATGTACTTTCGCCATAAAAATTTGAAAATTAATGGCTTCATCAAGTCATTATTTATTTAGTTATAATTAAGATTAAGGGTCAAAATCTATTCAAATAATTCTTTTAAACCTGAATTAAAAGTAATAATAGATAGACTTCCGCTCTTCTTGTTTGAACCAATACACTAAATACTCAAATGTCTTGCATTTTGTTTATAATTCAAATCATAAATACACGTTGTTCGGTCCTACTTGGGCTTGGTATATAATTTGGTGACCACCAAGAACTCTCTCTAAAGATCAACCATAGCTCCTCAGAAGCCCAAACAACAAAACCTCATATTCGTACACCTCTATCTCTAATGTGTCCGTTGGTTTTCCCAAAAGCTTTTAACAAACGCCAACCATTCATTTTCTTGGCTCGTGACCTGACCCCAAAAAATGCACGCTCTCTTAACCAAGGCCACACCATTAGATTGGGGAATAAATTAATAACAATGATAAGGGACCCAACAAAAGTTATGCAAATCTGAAACAAATAAATCAAATGGCCACAACAACACGACTTGCCCATCAAACTTTCCGGCTAAATGCCGCCGTTAGCTTCACTTCTTGTCAACCGGGCGCCAGAGGACTCACTAGACTTCCTCTCCCTACAAAAGTTTTTAAGTCAAGAAATTTAGCCGTTAAGACTAACCAAAATTTGAAATGGGCAGTTAGGCTAAACTTAGTGAACCAAAGCAGCCCGCCTAAATCAACGGTGGACGTGGAACGGTTAGTGGGTTTTTTGTATGATGATCTTCCACACTTGTTTGATGATCAGGGGATTGATCGGGCGGCGTACGATGAACAGGTCAAGTTCAGGGACCCCATTACCAAGCATGATACTATAGGTGGCTATCTCTTTAACATTTCGCTGTTGAAGAAACTCTTCAGGCCTGATTTTCAGTTGCACTGGGTCAAGCAGGTGTGTTTTATTATTGTTTCTTTTTGTTGTTGAATTAATAATTATTAATCCTTAATTGCAGTGGATAGAGTGATAATAATTATTAATCATTAATTGCAGTGGATAGAGTGAGCTTTAATTGACCCCCAATTGATTTCATGCGAGCATGTCAATGTCGTGTAGATTGATATGATGTAACTATGTTCTACTATTATTTAACTTGCTGAACTTGTTTTCAGTGCAAGAAAATTATAAATTATATGGTTTAAGAATCATTTGGTTTGAAATATGATATTGATAGTTAATTACTTAAACTATATAGGAAGTGTGTCAGCTTAGGAGTTGTTAATTTATGTATTTGAAGTTCTATATTCATAATTTATTGGAATCTGGGTCGTCAGTCTTGATATGCATGCATGTTTTTTTTTAGTTTAATCCAAATATACGACTCTTGCATGGGTCTAAATTTTTTACTAGTAATCTAGTTTATAAACACCATTAAGAAATTAAGAATGGTTTTATTTAATGGTTCCATTAGGCTTTGCGCTTTTATTAAATTATTCAGTCATTGTCAGAGAAGTAGAAGTTTTCAGATATTGAGTGATGATCTAAACTCCCTGCTTCGGTTTTAATATTGCATATCTACTTTATGCTTTCTTATTGATTTTCTACTTTTTGTTGCTAAAGCACTCTCCTAATATGATGATATCAAGCTCTCTATTGATTATCTTTTTTCCACCTTTTCTAAAGATTTTGCGTCTTTTACTGATTGAGTTGCTATAGACAGGACCATATGAGATAACCACAAGGTGGACTATGGTGATGAAGTTTGTCCTTCTGCCATGGAAACCAGAATTGATATTTACTGGCACCTCTGTTATGGGAATTAATCCAGACACTGGGAAATTTTGCAGCCATGTGGTATGATTTCACCCCTTTCACCATAAAAACTGGTAGGCTATATGCTTTACTAGGAATTTCTTAATCTTTCATTTTCATATTTTTAGGATTTTTGGGATTCCATAGTGAACAATGACTACTTTTCACTGGAAGGTTTGTGGGATGTATTTAAGCAGGTACTCGCTCTTTATTGGCTTAAATTCCATTAGATGGTTATGTTTGTGTGAACACAAATCAGTGTTCCTTCTTATTGTAGAATGTAATTCTTTGCAGTTACGAGTTTACAAGACCCCTGACCTGGAAACGCCAAAATATCAGATACTCAAAAGAACTGCAAACTATGAGGTTGTCTGCTTTATCTTGGATAGATTACTGTTCATTCACTACTTATATGCTTATACTCTGTTGCAGAAATCAGCATCTTTGCAAACATATCCCCAGTTCTTTGAAAGGCACCGATCTTACGCATTCCTCTCCAATTGAGATCTCACATCATTGCATTTCTTTATTAATATTAAAGAGTGGAATCTTCCACTAGTGGCTAAGTTATCAAAGACAATAACAGAAAATGTAAAAAGAGACTTGAATTAAACTTTAATATCCCAGAAAATGATGGTGAGAAAATAAGTATCAGTTGTATGTGAAAAATGGTCCTGCACATGGTGCTGGAAACAATCACTATATCATTGTTTTTTTCCTATTTTGTTTAAGTCACCAATTACATTGTAAATGTGGATCATAAGGTAAGAAAGAGTGGTGTTCTTTTGAAAAAACAGCAAAATTGATTGTATAAATCCAGTGCATGATTTGTGGTGAAGTCATTTCAAATGATCACAGAAAATGAAAGGGAGACTGTATAAGATGCTATGAAATATGCATCAAATATTTGTGCAAAAATCAAGACTAACAATTTCTCTTCAAGGTGGTCTTTCGTGGAATAGATAAGTTTGGATCTCAAAGAGTCTTTATATAATACAGAAACCTTGAATCAAAGCATACATCTTTCTAGTGCCAGAAGATTTCTTCTCTTATGAAATTTCTTGTTTGACTGAGAAAATGAGGAGAATTTTTAAAAAGAAAAATTGAGAGAAAAAACATACTAATTGTCTGAAAAAATTAAAGCTGGCAGGAGTGGTGCTGAATTATGGTATCATAATATATTCATTTCTGTAAGATTTTGAATGTTATTGCTATGACTGTATTCGTTTTCAATCTATTGATCATATTCTCCAACACCATAACTAGTCCTTTGGCCTACATGAAATTTGTGCACTCTAAGTTAGAATTCTTGTTTTTCTGGATAAAAACTTATTCTACTATCATTTGCATCATATCCATGATCAGTTAATCAATCTGAGTTCGTTCCAGATGATTATACATGTTTGGGTAAATATTTGGATGATTGTATAGGTTAGAGAATACACCCCATTTGTCGTGGTAGAAACTAATGGAGACAAGCTATCTGGGTCCTCTGGTTTCAATGATGTTACTGGGTATGTGTTCCTGAAATCCCAATCAGTAACTCTTTTTTCCTATGTGGTTCCTAAGATAATATATTGTTCAAGACAGTAAAAATGGTTTGTTATATTTCTGCAGGTATATTTTCGGAAAAAATTCCACAATGGAGAAGATACCTATGACAACTCCTGTTTTCACTGAGGCATACGATGCTGATATGTCAAAAGTATCCATCCAAATAGTTCTTCCACTCAACAAAGATATGAACAGGTGAGGCCCATCATCCACATTGGCTCCCTTGTTCAAATTGAGACTATTAATATTATGTATAGATGTTTAAATTATAAATCATTTGAAAATGAACATTTGTCTGTCCATTTTATTATTAAAAAGATAAGCTGTAAGTATGATCTTTGTCCAGCTTACCAGGTCCTAATCAAGAAACAGTTAGCTTGAGAAAGGTAGAAGGAGGCATTGCTGCAGTACTAAAGTTTAGTGGAAAACCTACTGAGGATATTGTTTATGACAAAGAGAAAGCATTGCGCTCTAGTCTTATCAGAGATGGTCTCAGACCTAAGAAAGGTTGTTTGCTGGCTCGATACAATGATCCAGGCCGAACATGGAGCTTTACAATGGTATGATACTTAGCTTCTGTTTAAGCACATTGTTCTCAGGTATCTTGAGGTTGCTTCTACTGTTTATCCAGTTCAATGTTTGTCCTGCAATGTTTCATTCAATTTTGAGTTGAACCTCCTCAAATATCCAGCTGTGGTTGTTAGGGTGATTCAACATCTACTTTCAGAAAAAGAATGGATTGTATTGGCTTCAAATGAAAGCCAACATGCTACTCTTTTTCTCAACCTTTGCATACACCATTAATTAACCTAAGGAACTCATGCTGATGTAACTTCATTGGTGACAACTCAAATTCACAAAAGTGTGGTACTGCTTCTGATTGACGATAAATACTCTATACTCTTATTGTGCCATGTAGGGAAAATATGAATTCATAGAATAGAGGAAATCAGAAAATTCCATGGCTTTTTCTGAGTTTGGTATTGACATGGATCATGTATAAAGTGGCACAACTTACTTTCAGATATTTCATTGTTGGAATTGTTATCTTCTTATGCTAGAGTCCTTTTGTTATCTTCTTATGCTAGAGTCCTTTTTCCTATTAGGGATTCTCCTCACCTTTCTTCAGTAGTCATCACTCTCATATAACTCTTTGAACTGACTGAACCATCATGGTTAGATACAATGTGCTTTTTAGCTGGCTTGCTTTGACAGTCTACTATGTTGATGCAACAATTGTTCTATTAATCTGACTTAATTTCATTAAGTACTATCTTCTGTATTTGTAATATTCATTAACACCATTCTTTATACTTGTTTCCGGGCTGGTTTCATTGAAGAGGAATGAAGTGCTGATATGGCTTGAGGAGTTCTCACTGGATTAGTATACTCATGGTCATACTGTCTCACTCCTTGTCTGTCTTCTTAGCCTTGAAGTGGCCTTGAGACTTTGTTCAGAAAAGTGCTGATGGATGTACTGGTACAGGCATGTATCAAAGGATATTTATTTGGCTAGTGAACATATTTGGAAATTTTTGCAGTTGTAAAGATGCATACTCTTATACGAATGGAAAATTCTTCCACGATCCATACTAATACTGTTTGCTTCCTTTCTCCTCGGATTTTTCTCCATTGTTTTGTAGGTTATTGTGTCATCCATTAAGGAAAAATCTCCATGAAATTAAATACAATACTGGATTAATCTCCATGAAGTCACATTTAACACTGAAACAACTATACTGTTCCAACAATTAATTGCTAACTAGATATTTCAGGTTCTGCTTCGTCTCCACCACACAGGTACCGTCCATAGAAATGTCCGATTTTTAACTTGTCATTTTGCGCATTTATGTGTTTTGAATGATTTTGCCCAACTCATGGCAGCATACTGGCCATGGGTTATTTAGTTAGACATGATAAACTTTTTCATTTGTTGACTCTTTCCTTGCACATATCTGAATTGTGAAACAACTATTCACAAAGGTTATCT